>NW_027638626.1:352200-394700 GCF_951216825.1 Electrona antarctica
ACATCACCCTGCAGCCTACTGTAGTTATCACTACATCACCCTGCAGGCTACTGTAGTTATCACTACATCACCCTGCAGCCTACTGTAGTTATCACTACATCACCCTGCAGCCTACTGTAGTTATCACTACATCACCCTGCAGGCTACTGTAGTTATCACTACATCACCCTGCAGGCTACTGTAGTTATCACTACATCACCCTGCAGCCTACTGTAGTTATCACTACATCACCCTGCAGGCTACTGTAGTTATCACTACATCACCCTGCAGCCTACTGTAGTTATCACTACATCACCCTGCAGGCTACTGTAGTTATCACTACATCACCCTGCAGGCTACTGTAGTTATCACTACATCACCCTGCAGCCTACTGTAGTTATCACTACATCACCCTGCAGCCTACTGTAGTTATCACTACATCACCCTGCAGCCTACTGTAGTTATCACTACATCACCCTGCAGCCTACTGTAGTTATCACTACATCACCCTGCAGGCTACTGTAGTTATCACTACATCACCCTGCAGGCTACTGTAGTTATCACTACATCACCCTGCAGCCTACTGTAGTTATCACTACATCACCCTGCAGGCTACTGTAGTTATCACTACATCACCCTGCAGGCTACTGTAGTTATCACTACATCACCCTGCAGGCTACTGTAGTTATCACTACATCACCCTGCAGCCTACTGTAGTTATCACTACATCACCCTGCAGCCTACTGTAGTTATCACTACATCACCCTGCAGCCTACTGTAGTTATCACTACATCACCCTGCAGGCTACTGTAGTTATCACTACATCACCCTGCAGCCTACTGTAGTTATCACTACATCACCCTGCAGGCTACTGTAGTTATCACTACATCACCCTGCAGCCTACTGTAGTTATCACTACATCACCCTGCAGCCTACTGTAGTTATCACTACATCACCCTGCAGGCTACTGTCAGTTATCACTACATCACCCTGCAGGCTACTGTAGTTATCACTACATCACCCTGCAGCCTACTGTAGTTATCACTACATCACCCTGCAGCCTACTGTAGTTATCACTACATCACCCTGCAGCCTACTGTAGTTATCACTACATCACCCTGCAGGGTGATGCAGTTATCACTACATCACCCTGCAGCCTACTGTAGTTATCACTACATCACCCTGCAGGCTACTGTAGTTATCACTACATCACCCTGCAGGCTACTGTAGTTATCACTACATCACCCTGCAGCCTACTGTAGTTATCACTACATCACCCTGCAGCCTACTGTAGTTATCACTACATCACCCTGCAGGCTACTGTAGTTATCACTACATCATCCCTGCAGGCTACTGTAGTTATCACTACATCACCCTGCAGGCTACTGTAGTTATCACTACATCACCCTGCAGGCTACTGTAGTTATCACTACATCACCCTGCAGGCTACTGTAGTTATCACTACATCACCCTGCAGGCTACTGTAGTTATCACTACATCACCCTGCAGCCTACTGTAGTTATCACTACATCACCCTGCAGGCTACTGTAGTTATCACTACATCACCCTGCAGGCTACTGTAGTTATCACTACATCACCCTGCAGCCTACTGTAGTTATCACTACATCACCCTGCAGCCTACTGTAGTTATCACTACATCACCCTGCAGGCTACTGTAGTTATCACTACATCATCCTGCAGGCTACTGTAGTTATCACTACATCACCCTGCAGGCTACTGTAGTTATCACTACATCACCCTGCAGCCTACTGTAGTTATCACTACATCACCCTGCAGGCTACTGTAGTTATCACTACATCACCCTGCAGGCTACTGTAGTTATCACTACATCACCCTGCAGGCTACTGTAGTTATCACTACATCACCCTGCAGGCTACTGTAGTTATCACTACATCACCCTGCAGCCTACTGTAGTTATCACTACATCACCCTGCAGGCTACTGCAGTTATCACTACATCACCCTGCAGGCTACTGTAGTTATCACTACATCACCCTGCAGGCTACTGTAGTTATCACTACATCATCCTGCAGGCTACTGTAGTTATCACTACATCACCCTGCAGGCTACTGTAGTTATCACTACATCACCCTGCAGCCTACTGTAGTTATCACTACATCACCCTGCAGCCTACTGTAGTTATCACTACATCACCCTGCAGGCTACTGTAGTTATCACTACATCATCCTGCAGGCTACTGTAGTTATCACTACATCACCCTGCAGCCTACTGTAGTTATCACTACATCATCCTGCAGGCTACTGTAGTTATCACTACATCACCCTGCAGCCTACTGTAGTTATCACTACATCACCCTGCAGCCTACTGTAGTTATCACTACATCACCCTGCAGCCTACTGTAGTTATCACTACATCACCCTGCAGGCTACTGTAGTTATCACTACATCACCCTGCAGGCTACTGTAGTTATCACTACATCACCCTGCAGGCTACTGTAGTTATCACTACATCACCCTGCAGGCTACTGTAGTTATCACTACATCACCCTGCATAGTTATCACTACATCACCCTGCAGCCTACTGTAGTTATCACTACATCACCCTGCATAGTTATCACTACATCACCCTGCAGGCTACTGTAGTTATCACTACATCATCCTGCAGCCTACTGTAGTTATCACTACATCACCCTGCAGCCTACTGTAGTTATCACTACATCACCCTGCAGGCTACTGTAGTTATCACTACATCACCCTGCATAGTTATCACTACATCACCCTGCAGCCTACTGTAGTTATCACTACATCACCCTGCAGGCTACTGTAGTTATCACTACATCACCCTGCAGCCTACTGTAGTTATCACTACATCACCCTGCATAGTTATCACTACATCACCCTGCAGCCTACTGTAGTTATCACTACATCACCCTGCAGGCTACTGTAGTTATCACTACATCACCCTGCAGGCTACTGTAGTTATCACTACATCACCCTGCAGGCTACTGTAGTTATCACTACATCACCCTGCAGGCTACTGTAGTTATCACTACATCACCCTGCAGCCTACTGTAGTTATCACTACATCACCCTGCAGGCTACTGTAGTTATCACTACATCACCCTGCAGGCTACTGCAGTTATCACTACATCACCCTGCAGCCTACTGCAGTTATCACTACATCACCCTGCAGCCTACTGTAGTTATCACTACATCACCCTGCAGGCTACTGTAGTTATCACTACATCACCCTGCAGCCTACTGTAGTTATCACTACATCACCCTGCAGGCTACTGTAGTTATCACTACATCACCCTGCAGCCTACTGTAGTTATCACTACATCACCCTGCAGCCTACTGTAGTTATCACTACATCACCCTGCAGGCTACTGTAGTTATCACTACATCACCCTGCAGGCTACTGTAGTTATCACTACATCACCCTGCAGGCTACTGTAGTTATCACTACATCACCCTGCAGCCTACTGTAGTTATCACTACATCATCCTGCAGGCTACTGTAGTTATCACTACATCACCCTGCAGGCTACTGTAGTTATCACTACATCACCCTGCAGCCTACTGTAGTTATCACTACATCACCCTGCAGCCTACTGTAGTTATCACTACATCACCCTGCAGCCTACTGTAGTTATCACTACATCACCCTGCAGCCTACTGTAGTTATCACTACATCACCCTGCAGCCTACTGTAGTTATCACTACATCACCCTGCAGGCTACTGTAGTTATCACTACATCACCCTGCAGCCTACTGTAGTTATCACTACATCACCCTGCAGGCTACTGTAGTTATCACTACATCACCCTGCAGCCTACTGTAGTTATCACTACATCACCCTGCAGGCTACTGTAGTTATCACTACATCACCCTGCAGCCTACTGTAGTTATCACTACATCACCCTGCAGCCTACTGTAGTTATCACATCACCCTGCAGCCTACGTTTACACAATGCTGTACCTCCAACTGTACTGTTTACACAATGCTGTAACTCCAACTGTACAGTTTCATCATACTGTTTATTACGTCGTAACGTAACAATATAAACATTACTCTTACAGTGAGCAGGTTGAGGCCGAGAGTCCAACGGCTTTAGAAAAACTGATCGTTTTATTGATTTCAAAAGAACAGGGAAGCAAAGAAAACAAAAAACTCAAAGAACAAAGGAAATTATAAGAGAAATATACAATAAAAAGACAAACCAGTAAATGAAGGTGAAAGGGATGAGAAGGCTGTGGTTTCACATCAGGAGGATGAGAGCGTACAGATAAACAGCTCATATTTATTCACTACAGATAATAATACGTTTTAAACTACAAAATAAATGTCTTGTTTCCATGGAGATTAAGAGTAGTAACATTACAGATCAGGATGAACAGATCTCCACACACAGCAAAGAGAAACCCAGTCATTGTACAGTAACAAACACAGAGGCATCAACACATTGTAATTGTTGCTGTCAGGCAGAAACCAGAGCTTTATTTCGTTATTCCTAAATCAATGAAATTATTTTATTTCGTTATTCCTAAATCAAAGGCCAACATCGTCATGCGAACAGTGTCACTAACCCTACCCCAACTTCACAGTCAAGTAGCACTAGCGATCTACAATACAAGCTCACACGCATATAGATGTGGGTTTTTTTTTCTCTTTTTGTCTTTGTAGAGATTTTATAACTATTGAACCAATAAGAACAACGTAAGAACCAGATGTTGACATTGAGTTGGAGATCTGATGATTCACAAAGAGGATGATTCATCTGGCCACTAAATAATAACTACATTTAACTTTTTATTTTCTTACATTTCCTGAAAAGCAACACATTTGGTGGTTAACCAGGCCTGGTACCCATTTTGGTGTTAGCATTATGTTATGCTTTAGCTATTGAAAAATAGCAGGTCTACAAGCTCATAGCACGCCACCGAGTGGTGCGCTACGAGCTTGTAGGTCTGCGATTTTTGAAAAATCGAAGAAACATAGCTTTTTCAGAAAACTGTCAGGATGTAGAAGACATTTTTAGAACCTGATCTCAGGTGAAAATGGGTTAACCATAATGGGCCTGCTGGTTAACCATAATGGGCCTGCTGGTTAACCAGGCCAGTTTCCACTCGACAGCAAAGAAATTATATTTAGATTAGAATCCCCCCCAGACACATTAGGAATAAGAAACTATACAAGCAAAGCTCTTTTCTTTTCTTCTTTTGAAAAATAATTTGGAATATTTCTAACTGTTTCCAGGATCAAAGAGCGCGTCTCGTCACATTTAAGTTGTTTATTATTTTTAAATTTTCTGTCGTCTACAAGAAAACAACTTCACAAGGACTTGTAGATCTGATATTAAACTCCTACAACTTGTAGGACTTGAGGAGGGCTTGGAGATCATATCTACACGCAAGGTGTTGTAGATTAAACGGTTAAACTCCCACAAGCTGTAGGACTTGTTGATCTAACGTCAGGAGGGCTTGCAGATCTGCTGTAGGCTTCGGTCCGTCCACATGTGTTGTAGATCAGATATCAGATCTACAAGCTGTAGAACTTCAGGCTTCGGTCCATCCCAGCCGAGGCGAGGAACTGAGCGTTCTCTCCGAACGCTACGCCGGTCACCACACCCGAGTGCTCTGTAGGAGACACACAGATTTAAGTATATCTCAGATGTTTTCCCCTCACAAATGTAAATGTAAGATAGGAAACTTGGGGAGAATTACACAATAGTGTAATTTTATTTCAGTGAAAGAAAGACTTCTATAATATGAAAAGTGGAAGTTGTTTTTCTCACCAGAGAAGTTGAGAACTTCAGACCATTGTTTACAGATGTAGACCCTGATGTCTGAGCCTCCGACAGCCAGGTACGTCCCGCTCTGGTCGAACACCAGAGATTTAACCTGAAACATAATTCATATTATTATATAAAACACTGTTTACAGTCTGATATTAGACCCTCCGACAGCCAGGTACGTCCTGCTCTGGTCGAACACCAGAGATTTAACCTGAAACATAATTCATATTATTATATAAAACACTGTTTACAGTCTGATATTAGACCCTCCGACAGCCAGGTACGTCCCGCTCTGGTCGAACACCAGAGATTTAACCTGAAAACACATTAACCCATTTAGACCTGAGGACGATTCTACAAATGTCTTCTAAACAATGACAGTTTTCTGAAAAACCCTCAAGTTTCTATGTTAGTGGTTCTCAAATTATTTCATGTCAAGGACCCGCACATTTTATGAAATTGGCCGCCGACCCCCATCTGAAAATATGTTGTTCCAGGGACCTGGGCACCAGGGTTAGGGTTTGGGTTAACCCTAACCCTAACCCAGGGACCTGGGCACCACATTTTCAGGATTTTTTTCAAAAATAGCAGACCTACAAGCTCGTAGCGCCAATAGCTAAAGTATAACATAATGCTTAAAACACCAAAAGGGGTTCCCGCCCCAGAATGGGTTAAAATGTTACTAGGTTATTATGATACACTGGTACTGTCGACTGTGGCCCAGGAGGTAGAGCAGGTCGTTCAATAATCCATGGGTCGGCGGTTCAAATCCCAGCTCCTCCTGTCTACATGTCGAAGTGTCCTTGGGCAAGACACTGAACCCCAAATTGCTCCCGATGTGCTGGTTGGTACCTTGCATGGCTTCCGCCGCAATCGGTGCATGAATGTGTGTGTGAATGGGTGAATGTAATGCACAATCTATGTAAAGGTGTGTGAATGTGTGTGTGAATGGGTGAATGTAATGCACTATCTATGTAAAGGTGTGTGTGTGTGAATGGGTGAATGTAATGCACTATCTATGTAAAGGTGTGTGAATGTGTGTGTGAATGGGTGAATGTAATGCACTATCTATGTAAAGGTGTGTGTGTGTGTGTGTGTGAATGGGTGAATGTAATGCACAATCTATGTAAAGGTGTGTGAATGTGTGTGTGAATGTGTGAATGTAATGCACTATCTATGTAAAGGTGTGTGAATGTGTGAATGTAATGCACTATCTATGTAAAGGTGTGTGAATGTGTGTGAATGGGTGAATGTAATGCACTATCTATGTAAAGGTGTGTGAATGGGTGAATGTAATGCACTATCTATGTAAAGGTGTGTGAATGTGTGTGAATGGGTGAATGTAATGCACTATCTATGTAAAGGTGTGTGAATGTGTGTGTGAATGGGTGAATGTAATGCACTATCTATGTAAAGGTGTGTGAATGTGTGAATGTAATGCACTATCTATGTAAAGGTGTGTGAATGTAATGCACTATCTATGTAAAGGTGTGTGAATGTGTGAAGGGGTGAATGTAATGCACATCTATGTAAAGCGCCTTGGATGAAGGCGCTATATAAATGCACCATTTACTGTAAGTTCCAGAGCCATAGAGAAAGACAGAGTTATGACATTGAGGGGGCAGAAAACAGCCTGGTGGTTACGTGGTGCAGGTACTCGCATGGCGAGCCCATAGACTCCAATGCATTCCGTAAACTTCTGGTTTGTCCCCATTTGAAGCCTTCAAATGGGGACAAACCAATAGAAGTCTATGTAGGAGAGACTGAAGCCCCATGAAGTGACCAATAGGGACAAACCAATAGAAGTCTATGTAGGAGAGACTGAAGCCCCATGAAGTGACCAATAGGGACAAACCAATAGAAGTCTATGTAGGAGAGACTGAAGCCCCATGAAGTGACCAATAGGGACAAACCAATAGAAGTCTATGTAGGAGAGACTGAAGCCCCATGAAGTGACCAATAGGGACAAACCAATAGAAGTCTATGTAGGAGAGACTGAAGCCCCATGAAGTGAACAATAGGGACAAACCAATAGAAGTCAATTCAAAAATAGCAAAAAATTATTCAGTTTTCAATTCAAATATAGCAAAAATAGCTGATCTACAAGCTCAAACGTGTTGCATTATTTTTCTACGACAGTAATATGCAATGTGGCCCCTAGGGGGGGGGGGGGGGGGGGGGGGGAAATATATCGGCCCATCCCTGCTCTATAGTATGTGTCTTTATGGAGGCTGTCCACTAGAGGGCAGCTCTCCCCTGTCCACTAAGAACAGCTCTCCTCTGTCCACTAAGAACAGCTCTCCTCTGTCCACTAAGAACAGCTCTCCTCTGTCCACTAAGAACAGCTCTCCCCTGTCCACTAAGAACAGCTCTCCTCTGTCCACTAAGAACAGCTCTCCTCTGTCCACTAAGAACAGCTCTCCCCTGTCCACTAAGAACAGCTCTCCTCTGTCCACTAAGAACAGCTCTCCTCTGTCCACTAAGAACAGCTCTCCTCTGTCCACTAAGAACAGCTCTCCTCTGTCCACTAGAGGGCAGCTCTCCTCTGTCCACTAAGAACAGCTCTCCCCTGTCCACTAAGAACAGCTCTCCTCTGTCCACTAAGAACAGCTCTCCTCTGTCCACTAAGAACAGCTCTCCTCTGTCCACTAAGAACAGCTCTCCTCTGTCCACTAAGAACAGCTCTCCTCTGTCCACTAAGAACAGCTCTCCTCTGTCCACTAAGAACAGCTCTACTCTGTCCACTAAGAACAGCTCTCCTCTGTCCACTAAGAACAGCTCTCCTCTGTACACTAAGAACAGCTCTCCTCTGTCCACTAAGAACAGCTCTCCCCTGTCCACTAAGAACAGCTCTCCTCTGTCCACTAAGAACAGCTCTCCTCTGTCCACTAAGAACAGCTCTCCTCTGTCCACTAAGAACAGCTCTACTCTGTCCACTAAGAACAGCTCTCCTCTGTCCACTAAGAACAGCTCTCCTCTGTCCACTAAGAACAGCTCTACTCTGTCCACTAAGAACAGCTCTACTCTGTCCACTAAGAACAGCTCTCCTCTGTCCACTAAGAACAGCTCTCCTCTCTGAGAACAGCTCTCCTCTGTCCACTAAGAACAGCTCTCCTCTGTCCACTAAGAACAGCTCTCCTCTGTCCACTAAGAACAGCTCTCCTCTGTCCACTAAGAACAGCTCTCCTCTGTCCACTAAGAACAGCTCTCCTCTGTCCACTAAGAACAGCTCTCCTCTGTCCACTAAGAACAGCTCTCCTCTGTCCACTGAAGAGCCGTGAGGCTCCAATCAGACGGTCTGGTGCAGAGCCTCCAATCAGACGGTCTGGTGCAGAGCCTCCAATCAGACGGTCTGGTGCAGAGCCTCCAATCAGACGGTCTGGTGCAGAGCCGTGAGCCTCCAATCAGACGGTCTGGTGCAGAGCCGTGAGGCTCCAATCAGACGGTCTGATGCAGAGCCGTGAGGCTCCAATCAGACGGTCTGGTGCAGAGCCTCCAATCAGACGGTCTGGTGCAGAGCCTCCAATCAGACGGTCTGGTGCAGAGCCGTGAGGCTCCAATCAGACGGTCTGGTGCAGAGCCGTGAGGCTCCAATCAGACGGTCTGATGCAGAGCCTCCAATCAGACGGTCTGATGCAGAGCCGTGAGGCTCCAATCAGACGGTCTGGTGCAGAGCCTCCAATCAGACGGTCTGATGCAGAGCCGTGAGGCTCCAATCAGACGGTCTGGTGCAGAGCCGTGAGGCTCCATGAATCAGACGGTCTGGTGCAGAGCCGTGAGGCTCCAATCAGACGGTCTGATTCATGTCTCTGTGGTGAATAAAGACTCGTCCAGTGTGCAGACCTTACTTTCTTTCTATAATGTAATAATAGACACAACAATATTATTGTTTACCTCATAGTTGTTATCCAGAGCAATGGTCTTGGTGGTCTAATAATAGATTTCTAAAACGGTTAGTCCCAATACTTGATTCTGATTGGCTGGTTACCGTCACGTGACCGGTGTAAATTTCACCGATAACCCACACCTTCAATCACTTTATATATCATTCGCACCCGATTCCGCATCTCTGTAGCTGTACTGGGGAAGGGGAGCGCTTGATTACCTTACAAACCCATGCCCGGCTCATATGACTGTGAATGTGTGGCTCCAGGCAGCCCCGTAAAGACATCAAGCGCTATTCTCCCGTCACTACTTGACGAGCAAAACAAGGAAGTGATGTAGGTTAATATTGCTATACGTTTGTAACCGTTTTAGAAAAGCAATAAGCCACTCGAGGCCCCAGCTTCGAGTGGCTCTACCAGGCTGGGGGGTAGAAGACCCTCCGCTGTGCGTCGGGTCTGCCTACGCCCCCCAGCCATTGTAAAATACCCGGTAACCTGAGACCTCTCGTGGCTTATTGCTTAAATATAACATTACCTCGTAGTTGTTATCCAGAGCGATGGTCTTGAAGTTCTTCAGCTTTCTGAGATCCCAAAGCTTCAGAGAGCTGTCCTGAGCCCCTGAACATGAATACATAATACTACTGTTAATACTGAGCCCCTGAACATGAATACATAATACTACTGTTAATACTGAGCCCCTGAACATGAATACATAATACTACTGTTAATACTGAGCCCCTGAACATGAATACATAATACTACTGTTAATACTGAGCCCCTGAACATGAATACATAATACTACTGTTAATACTGAGCCCCTGAACATGAATACATAATACTACTGTTAATACTGAGCCCCTGAACATGAATACATAATACTACTGTTAATACTGAGCCCCTGAACATGGAAAATAGTACATTTCTAAAACAGTTAGTCCCAATACTTGATTCTGATTGGCTGGTTACCGTCACGTGACCGGTGTAAATTTCACCGATAACCCACACCTTCAATCACTTTATATAATTCGCAGCTGATTCTGCATCGCTGTAGCTATACTGGGGAAGGGGAGCACTTGATTGGGTGAATGTAATGAACAGTCTATGTAAAGCGCCTTGGATAATTAAGCAATAAGCCACGAGAGGTCTCAGGTTACCGGTATTTTACAGTGGGTAGTGTGTAGTGTTTAGGGGCTAGTGGGTAGTGTGTAGGGGCTAGTGGGTAGTGTTTAGGGGCTAGTGTGTAGTGGTTACCTGTAGCCAGGTAGTATCCGTTCTCAGAGAAGGCGATAGACGTCACCGGCCCAGAGTGTCCAGGGAAGTTGGCCACGTTGGTTCGTTCCTTCAGATCCCAGATCTTGATCTGAGAGTCGGCCGTTCCCGTTCCGAAGATCAGCCCGTCGGGATGGAACTGAGCGCACGTCAGGGCTGGAGGGGAGGAGCCAGGAGGCGGGGTTATGTTAATGAGAATAATATAAGCACATATGAACAGAAGTTCTGATCCAGCAGCTTGTAGGTCTGAGACACAAGCTGTGGTTAAACTTATAGGCCAATATATTCCTGTCCCCACCTCCCCCAGATATATATATTCCTGGCCCCGCCTCCCCAGATATATATATTCCTGGCCCCGCCTCCCCCAGATATATATATTCCTGGCCCCGCCTCCCCAGATATATATATTCCTGGCCCCGCCTCCCCCAGATATATATATTCCTGGCCCCGCCTCCCCCAGATATATATATTCCTGGCCCCACCTCCCCCAGATATATATATATTCCTGGCCCCGCCTCCCCCAGATATATATATTCCTGGCCCCGCCTCCCCCAGATATATATATTCCTGGCCCCGCCTCCCCCAGATATATATATATTCCTGGCCCCGCCTCCCCCAGATATATATATTCCTGGCCCCGCCTCCCCCAGATATATATATTCCTGGCCCCGCCTCCCCAGATATATATATTCCTGGCCCCGCCTCCCCCAGATATATATATTCCTGGCCCCGCCTCCCCCAGATATATATATTCCTGGCCCCGCCTCCCCCAGATATATATATTCCAGTCCCCGCCTCCCCCAGATATATATATTCCTGGCCCCGCCTCCCCCAGATATATATATTCCTGGCCCCGCCTCCCCCAGATATATATATTCCTGGCCCCGCCTCCCCAAGATATATATATATTCCTGGCCCCGCCTCCCCCAGATATATATATTCCTGGCCCCGCCTCCCCAGATATATATATTCCTGGCCCCGCCTCCCCAGATATATATATTCCTGGCCCCGCCTCCCCAGATATATATATTCCTGGCCCCGCCTCCCCAGATATATATATTCCTGGCCCCGCCTCCCCAGATATATATATATTCCTGGCCCCGCCTCCCCAGATATATATATTCCTGGCCCCGCCTCCCCCAGATATATATATATTCCTGGCCCCGCCTCCCCCAGATATATATATTCCTGGCCCCGCCTCCCCCAGATATATATATATTCCTGGCCCCGCCTCCCCCAGATATATATATTCCTGGCCCCGCCTCCCCCAGATATATATATATTCCTGGCCCCGCCTCCCCCAGATATATATATATTCCTGGCCCCGCCTCCCCCAGATATATATATATTCCTGGCCCCGCCTCCCCCAGATATATATATATTCCTGGCCCCGCCTCCCCCAGATATATATATATTCCTGGCCCCGCCTCCCCCAGATATATAAATCAATAATGTGAGAAGAGCTCACAGCACTCCCAACGCGTCGCGTCCACAACGCGTTGAGAGCTTGTAGATCTGTAGATAATAATAATAACATACCACAGGCTCCACTCTCATCGGTGACTTTGGTCAGAACTTTACCGGTCTGGATGTCAGAGAACGCCCAGTACTGTAACACACACAGTCACAGTCACAGTCACACACACACACACACACACACACACACACACACACACAGTCACACACACACACACAGTGACCACACTGACGCAAACCAATCCTAAAGTCTAAAACAACCTATTCAACACAAACATTACAATGTAGTCATTTAGCAGACGCTCTTAATCCAGAGCGATTTATGTAAGAGTACGTTATTATTATCACCTGTCTTCAGTAAATAAATTATATTAGTCCATATTGTGTTTTCTGTGATTTTGAGGGTCGACAACTTGACAAGGAAGGTAACAGGTTGTCAAATATTGCTGTACGTGAATAACATTTTAAAGTACGTTTTAGCCAAAGGGCTGTATTTGGGCCGTGTAATGCCCAGGTCTGATAGAGTGCTATGTCTACATGATGCCCAGGTCTGATAGAGTGCTATGTCTACATGATGCCCAGGTCTGATAGAGTGCTATGTCTACATGATGCCCAGGTCTGATAGAGTGCTATGTCTACATGATGCCCAGGTCTGATAGAGTGCTATGTCTACATGAAATGCTATGCTAAGGGCACTTTCACACCAGACATGTTCGTTTAAGACGAACCATGGTCCGCTTACCCCTTTGGTTCGATTGGTGTGAACGTGCATCCGAACTGTGGTGCGGATCAAAGAAACGGACAGTAGGTAGTCTCCCGTAGCGTGTAAAGACAGTGTGTATATATACCTGGTCTTCAGAGGAGGACAGAAGGTAGTCTCCCGTAGCGTGTAAAGACAGTGTGTATATATACCTGGTCTTCAGAGGAGGACAGAAGGTAGTCTCCCGTAGCGTGTAAAGACAGTGTGTATATATACCTGGTCTTCAGAGGAGGACAGAAGGTAGTCTCCCGTAGCGTGTAAAGACAGTGTGTATATATACCTGGTCTTCAGAGGAGGACAGAAGGTAGTCTCCCGTGGCGTGTAAAGACAGTGTGTATATATACCTGGTCTTCAGAGGAGGACAGAAGGTAGTCTCCCGTGGCGTGTAAAGACAGTGTGTATATATACCTGGTCTTCAGAGGAGGACAGAAGGTAGTCTCCCGTAGCGTGTAAAGACAGTGTGTATATATACCTGGTCTTCAGAGGAGGACAGAAGGTAGTCTCCCGTGGCGTGTAAAGACAGTGTGTATATATACCTGGTCTTCAGAGGAGGACAGAAGGTAGTCTCCCGTAGCGTGTAAAGACAGTGTGTATATATACCTGGTCTTCAGAGGAGGACAGAAGGTAGTCTCCCGTGGCGTGTAAAGACAGTGTGTATATATACCTGGTCTTCAGAGGAGGACAGAAGGTAGTCTCCCGTAGCGTGTAAAGACAGTGTGTATATATACCTGGTCTTCAGAGGAGGACAGAAGGTAGTCTCCCGTGTCATGTAAAGACAGTGTGTATATATACCTGGTCTTCAGAGGAGGACAGAAGGTAGTCTCCCGTGGCGTGTAAAGACAGTGTGTATATATACCTGGTCTTCAGAGGAGGACAGAAGGTAGTCTCCTCTAGCGTGTAAAGACAGTGTGTATATATACCTGGTCTTCAGAGGAGGACAGAAGGTAGTCTCCCGTGGCGTGTAAAGACAGTGTGTATATATACACCTGGTCTTCAGACAGAAGGTAGTCTCCTGTAGCGTGTAAAGACAGTGTGTATATATACCTGGTCTTCAGAAGAGGACAGAAGGTAGTCTCCCGTAGCGTGTAAAGACAGTGTGTATATATACCTGGTCTTCAGAGGAGGACAGAAGGTAGTCTCCCGTGGCGTGTAAAGACAGTGTGTATATATACCTGGTCTTCAGAGGAGGACAGAAGGTAGTCTCCCGTGGCGTGTAAAGACAGTGTGTATATATACCTGGTCTTCAGAGGAGGACAGAAGGTAGTCTCCCGTAGCGTGTAAAGACAGTGTGTATATATACCTGGTCTTCAGAGGAGGACAGAAGGTAGTCTCCCGTAGCGTGTAAAGACAGTGTGTATATATACCTGGTCTTCAGAGGAGGACAGAAGGTAGTCTCCCGTGGCGTGTAAAGACAGTGTGTATATATACCTGGTCTTCAGAGGAGGACAGAAGGTAGTCTCCCGTGGCGTGTAAAGACAGTGTGTATATATACCTGGTCTTCAGAGGAGGACAGAAGGTAGTCTCCCGTAGCGTGTAAAGACAGTGTGTATATATACCTGGTCTTCAGAGGAGGACAGAAGGTAGTCTCCCGTGGCGTGTAAAGACAGTGTGTATATATACCTGGTCTTCAGAGGAGGACAGAAGGTAGACTCCCGTAGCGTGTAAAGACAGTGTGTATATATACCTGGTCTTCAGAGGAGGACAGAAGGTAGTCTCCCGTGGCGTGTAAAGACAGTGTGTATATATACCTGGTCTTCAGAGGAGGACAGAAGGTAGTCTCCCGTAGCGTGTAAAGACAGTGTGTATATATACCTGGTCTTCAGAGGAGGACAGAAGGTAGTCTCCCGTAGCGTGTAAAGACAGTGTGTATATATACCTGGTCTTCAGAGGAGGACAGAAGGTAGTCTCCCGTGTCATGTAAAGACAGTGTGTATATATACCTGGTCTTCAGAGGAGGACAGAAGGTAGTCTCCCGTGGCGTGTAAAGACAGTGTGTATATATACCTGGTCTTCAGAGGAGGACAGAAGGTAGTCTCCCGTAGCGTGTAAAGACAGTGTGTGTATATATACCTGGTCTTCAGAGGAGGACAGAAGGTAGTCTCCCGTAGCGTGTAAAGACAGTGTGTATATATACCTGGTCTTCAGAGGAGGACAGAAGGTAGTCTCCCGTGGCGTGTAAAGACAGTGTGTATATATACACCTGGTCTTCAGACAGAAGGTAGTCTCCTGTAGCGTGTAAAGACAGTGTGTATATATACCTGGTCTTCAGAAGAGGACAGAAGGTAGTCTCCCGTGGCGTGTAAAGACAGTCCAGTGACTCCAGCCTCGTGGGCTCTGATGACCTGGACACACTTCTCTCCTGCAACATTCCACACCCTGATGGTGGAGTCAGGAGAGGCCGAGAACACCACGGACTGGAATACACAAAATACACAGATGATTACTACTGTACAAATACACAGATGATTACTACTGTACAAATACACAGATGATTACTACTGTACAAATACACAGAGGATTACTACTGTACAAATACACAGAGGATTACTACTGTACAAATACACAGATGATTACTACTGTACAAATACACAGAGGATTACTACTGTACAAATACACAGAGGATTACCACTGTACAAATACACAGATGATTACTACTGTACAAATAAAATACACAGAGGATTACTACTGTACAAATACACAGATGATTACTACTGTACAAATACACAGATGATTACTACTGTACAAATACACAGAGGATTACTACTGTACAAATACACAGATGATTACTACTGTACAAATACACAGAGGATTACTACTGTACAAATACACAGAGGATTACTACTGTACAAATACACAGATGATTACTACTGTACAAATACACAGATGATTACTACTGTACAAATACACAGAGGATTACTACTGTACAAATACACAGATGATTACTACTGTACAAATACACAGAGGATTACTACTGTACAAATACACAGATGATTACTACTGTACAAATGCACAGAGGATTACTACTGTACAAATACACAGAGGATTACTACTGTACAAATACACAGAGGATTACTACTGTACAAATACACAGAGGATTACTACTGTACAAATACACAGATGATTACTACTGTACAAATACACAGATGATTACCACTGTACAAATACACAGATGATTACCACTGTACAAATACACAGAGGATTACTACTGTACAAATACACAGATGATTACTACTGTACAAATACACAGAGGATTACTACTGTACAAATACACAGATGATTACTACTGTACAAATACACAGAGGATTACTACTGTACAAATACACAGATGATTACCACTGTACAAATACACAGATGATTACTACTGTACAAATACACAGAGGATTACTACTGTACAAATACACAGAGGATTACTACTGTACAAATACACAGATGATTACCACTGTACAAATACACAGAGGATTACTACTGTACAAATACACAGAGGATTACTACTGTACAAATACACAGATGATTACCACTGTACAAATACACAGATGATTACCACTGTACAAATACACAGAGGATTACTACTGTACAAATACACAGATGATTACTACTGTACAAATACACAGAGGATTACTACTGTACAAATACACAGAGGATTACCACTGTACAAATACACAGATGATTACTACTGTACAAATACACAGAGGATTACTACTGTACAAATACACAGATGATTACTACTGTACAAATACACAGAGGATTACTACTGTACAAATACACAGAGGATTACTACTGTACAAATACACAGATGATTACTACTGTACAAATACACAGAGGATTACTACTGTACAAATACACAGAGGATTACTACTGTACAAATACACAGAGGATTACTACTGTACAAATACACAGAGGATTACTACTGTACAAATACACAGATGATTACTACTGTACAAATACACAGAGGATTACTACTGTACAAATACACAGATGATTACTACTGTACAAATACACAGAGGATTACTACTGTACAAATACACAGAGGTTAGTGGTGGGTTCCATATATCAACATATAATCCAGCGTACATTTGGTCGGCGCTGTGATAAATAAATGTGTAATGTAGATGATTATGATTAAATGTTTTGATGAATTGAACAAGGTGGACCCTCTTGTAAACAAGTGTAATGCTTAATTGGGTCGTCCACTCACAGTTAACAGTCTTTGTATTGAGTTTGTGCTTGAAATGTACTGTAATTCTGCAAACTGTTAATAAATATTTCAATCAATCAATGACCGAGGTGACCTTCTAGAATAAAGTAATATAACCTGTGATGGATGGTAGATCACAGGCGTGACCTTCTAGACAGTAACAGTAATAGAGTAATAGTAATAGAGTATATATACCTGTGATGGATGGTAGATGACCGAGGTGACCTTCTTAGTGTGACCTTTCAGAGTGGCAACAATCTGCTCCTCCCTCTTATCAAACACCACCACGTTCTTATCAGCGCCACCTGCAGGAACACAACGGAACTGTTTTAATAAAACCAACGAAACTGTTTTCATTCATGAAGACAGTTTACAATGTAGTCATTTATCAGACGCTCTTAATGCAGAGACTTACAGTAAGCAAGAACAACACATAATACATCAAACGCATAGAAACAGTCCTATGTAAGCTTTAACCCGATGGGCGGGAACCCCTTTTGGTGTTTTAAGCATTATGTTATACTTTAGCTATTGAAAAATAGCAGACCTACAAGCTCGTAGCACGAGCAAGCTTGTAGGTCTGCTATTTTTGAAAAGTCGCGAAAATGTTTGCTGCAACATATTGGAACAACATATTTTCAGATGGGGGTCGGCAGTAGCCTGGATCCAGCCCATAATCAGGCTAGGTCAGCAGCCAAATACAGATCATTCTGGAGGTCCTTGACATGAAAAGAGGTACATAGAAACATGAGGGTTTTCAGAAAACTTTTAGGATTTAGAAGACATTTTTTTAAGAATAGTCCTCAGGTCTAAATGGGTTAAGCTTTAAGAACCTAGTCTGTTTTTCACTTGCTTTGTGTTGATATTGTTATATATATATAATATATATAATATGTGAATTAAATTCTTATTATAAACTTGTGGTGTCAGTAAAAAGGAACATCACAGCACGGTGACTGCAGGGCAGACTGCAGGGCAGACTGCAGCACGGTGACTGCAGGGCAGACTGCAGGGCAGACTGCAGCACGGTGACTGCAGCACGGTGACTGCAGCACGGTGACTGCAGCACGGTGACTGCAGCACGGTGACTGCAGCACGGTGACTGCAGCATGGTGACTGCAGCACGGTGACTGCAGCACGGTGACTGCAGCACGGTGACTGCAGCACGGTGACTGCAGGGCAGACTGCAGCACGGTGACTGCAGGGCAGACTGCAGCACGGTGACTGCAGGGCAGACTGCAGCACGGTGACTGCAGCACGGTGACTGCAGCACGGTGACTGCAGCACGGTGACTGCAGCACGGTGACTGCAGCACGGTGACTGCAGCACGGTGACTGCAGCACGGTGACTGCAGCACGGTGACTGCAGCACGGTGACTGCAGCACGGTGACTGCAGCACGGTGACTGCAGCATGGTGACCAAAGCGGAGGGACCAATCAGAAGGCTGACAAATGGTGCATTTTCAAATGGAACGGAAGCTCTGATCATTAGAGAAACGGAAGCTCTGATCATTAGTCAAATATAAATGTTACCTGTCAGAACTTTGTTGGTGTCGGATGGACAGAGATCTAGAGACAGGATTCCAGGAACGCTGGCACTGTGCAGACCCTGAGGACATAGAAACATATCAATTCATTCAATTAGATTAATTAATTAAAGGATTGCAGGTACGCTGACGCTGTGGAGACATGATTATAGGAGAAACACTTCTATTTCATCATTTATTTGATCGTAAAAGTAATTGAAACAATCTATAAGATTGTATTAGCCTCAACCACATGAAAACACTGTTTCTACACACAGAAATATACCACATGAAAACACTGTTTCTACACAGAAATATACCACATGAAAACACTGTTTCTACACACAGAAATATACAAAATGAAAACACTGTTTCTACAAACAGAAATATACAACATGAAAACACTGTTTCTACAAACAGAAATATACAACATGAAAACACTGTTTCTACACACAGAAATATACAACATGAAAACACTGTTTCTACACACAGAAATATACAACATGAAAACACTGTTTCTACACACAGAAATATACACCGAGCATGAGAACAGATTTGATTTAAATAATAATAATAATATTAACACTTACAGCATGAGAAGCAACTTGTCGGTATTTGCTCAGATCCTCAGAGCGCACCAGGTCCTCTGGGACAGTCTTTCCTCTCTGTAACAACACACACACACTTTGTTAGAATGTTAGAATGACAATAACACAATACACACACCGGAAATAACGTATCCCCCATTCTACGCTCCATCCAGTTACCGCCCACACAAAACTCTGATGTCCTCTTCTCCCTACTCTAAAACACCCTGGACAACTCCCCACACGTCCAAGACTCTTCTCCCCCCTCTAAAACACCCTGGACAACGCTCCACGCGTCCCAGACTCTTCTCCCTTCTCTAAAACACCCTGGACAACGCTCCACACGTCCCAGACTCTTCTCCCTTCTCTAAAACACCCTGGACAGCGCTCCACACGTCCCAGACTCTTCTCCCTTCTCTAAAACACCCTGGACAACGCTCCACACGTCCCAGACTCTTCTCCCTTCTCTAAAACACCCTGGACAACGCTCCACACGTCCCAGACTCTTCTCCCTTCTCTAAAACACCCTGGACAACGCTCCACACGTCCCAGACTATTCTCAGACTATTTTCAGACTAACCTCACATCCCGTCACACAATTTGTTCCCTTGTTTTTGCTACTTGGATCAGTTGTTTTCTTGTCCTTAATGCTAGGGTTCATTGTAGTTTACTATGCGGTACTACACTGTTACTCTGCACTCAAACATCATCATCATCTCAGATGGTATAAAGTTACTCTGAACTCTAACATCATCATCTCAGATGGTATAAAGTTACTCTGAACTCTAACATCATCTCAGATGGTATAAAGTTACTCTGAACTCTAACATCATCTCAGATGGTATAAAGTTACTCTGCACTCTAACATCATCTCAGATGGTATAGAGTTACTCTGAACTCTAACATCATCATCTCAGATGGTATAAAGTTACTCTGAACTCTAACATCATCATCATCTCAGATGGTATAAAGTTACTCTGAACTCTAACATCATCTCAGATGGTATAAAGTTACTCTGCACTCTAACATCATCTCAGATGGTATAGAGTTACTCTGAACTCTAACATCATCATCTCAGATGGTATAAAGTTACTCTGAACTCTAACATCATCACCTCAGATGGTATAAAGTTACTCTGAACTCTAACATCATCTCAGATGGTATAAAGTTACTCTGAACTCTAACATCATCTCAGATGGTATAAAGTTACTCTGCACTCTAACATCATCTCAGATGGTATAAAGTTACTCTGAACTCTAACATCATCTCAGATGGTATAAAGTTACTCTGAACTCTAACATCATCATCTCAGATGGTATAAAGTTACTCTGAACTCTAACATCATCATCTCAGATGGTATAAAGTTACTCTGAACTCTAACATCATCTCAGATGGTATAAAGTTACTCTGAACTCTAACATCATCTCAGATGGTATAAAGTTACTCTGAACTCTAACATCATCTCAGATGGTATAAAGTTACTCTGAACTCTAACATCATCTCAGATGGTATAAAGTTACTCTGAACTCTAACATCATCATCTTAGATGGTATAAAGTTACTCTGAACTCTAACATCATCATCTCAGATGGTATAAAGTTACTCTGAACTCTAACATCATCATCTCAGATGGTATAAAGTTACTCTGAACTCTAACATCATCTCAGATGGTATAAAGTTACTCTGAACTCTAACAACATCATCTCAGATGGTATAAAGTTACTCTGAACTCTAACATCATCTCGGATGGTATAAAGTTACTCTGAACTCTAACAACATCATCTCAGATGGTATAAAGTTACTCTGAACTCTAACATCATCTCAGATGGTATAAAGTTACTCTGAACTCTAACATCATCATCTCAGATGGTATAAAGTTACTCTGAACTCTAACATCATCATCTCAGATGGTATAAAGTGTATAAAGTGTTAATCCTGTAATAATTTAACTTTAACTTAACGTGTAATAAATAAATTACCTTCTTTCTCTCTGTGGTGAGAACCGTGGCTTTGTCTTGGAGCTGAAATGGAAGAAACACTCATTAAACTAGTTAAGAACAACATGGTAACAAGTTAAACACTCATTAAACTAGTTAAGAACAACATGGTAACAAGTTAAACACTCATTAAACTAGTTAAGAACAACATGGTAACAAGTTAAACACTCATTAAACTAGTTAAGAACAACATGGTAACAAGTTAAACACTCATTAAACTAGTTAAGAACAACATGGTAACAAGTTAAACACTCATTAAACTAGTTAAGAACAACATGGTAACAAGTTAAACACTCATTAAACTAGTTAAGAACAACATGGTAACAAGTTAAACACTCATTAAACAAGTTAAGAACAACATGGTAACAAGTTAAACACTCATTAAACTAGTTAAGAACAACATGGTAACAAGTTAAACACTCATTAAACTAGTTAAGAACAACATGGTAACAAGTTAAACACTCATTAAACTAGTTAAGAACAACATGGTAACAAGTTAAACACTCATTAAACTAGTTAAGAACAACATGGTAACAAGTTAAACACTCATTAAACTAGTTAAGAACAACATGGTAACAAGTTAAACACTCATTAAACTAGTTAAGAACAACATGGTAACAAGTTAAACACTCATTAAACTAGTTAAGAACAACATGGTAACAAGTTAAACACTCATTAAACTAGTTAAGAACAACATGGTAACAAGTTAAACACTCATTAAACTAGTTAAGAACAACATGGTAACAAGTTAAACACTCATTAAACTAGTTAAGAACAACATGGTAACAAGTTAAACACTCATTAAACTAGTTAAGAACAACATGGTAACAAGTTAAACACTCATTAAACTAGTTAAGAACAACATGGTAACAAGTTAAACACTCATTAAACTAGTTAAGAACAACATGGTAACAAGTTAAACACTCATTAAACTAGTTAAGAACAACATGGTAACAAGTTAAACACTCATTAAACTAGTTAAGAACAACATGGTAACAAGTTAAACACTCATTAAACTAGTTAAGAACAACATGGTAACAAGTTAAACACTCAAACTAGTTAAGAACAACATGGTAACAAGTTAAACACTCATTAAACTAGTTAAGAACAACATGGTAACAAGTTAAACACTCATTAAACTAGTTAAGAACAACATGGTAACAAGTTAAACACTCATTAAACTAGTTAAGAACAACATGGTAACAAGTTAAACACTCATTAAACTAGTTAAGAACAACATGGTAACAAGTTAAACACTCATTAAACTAGTTAAGAACAACATGGTAACAAGTTAAACACTCATTAAACTAGTTAAGAACAACATGGTAACAAGTTAAACACTCATTAAACTAGTTAAGAACAACATGGTAACAAGTTAAACACTCATTAAACTAGTTAAGAACAACATGGTAACAAGTTAAACACTCATTAAACTAGTTAAGAACAACATGGTAACAAGTTAAACACTCATTAAACTAGTTAAGAACAACATGGTAACAAGTTAAACACTCATTAAACTAGTTAAGAACAACATGGTAACAAGTTAAACACTCATTAAACTAGTTAAGAACAACATGGTAACAAGTTAAACACTCATTAAACTAGTTAAGAACAACATGGTAACAAGTTAAACACTCATTAAACTAGTTAAGAACAACATGGTAACAAGTTAAACACTCATTAAACTAGTTAAGAACAACATGGTAACAAGTTAAACACTCATTAAACTAGTTAAGTACAACATGGTAACAAGTTAAACACTCATTAAACTAGTTAAGTACAACATGGTAACAAGTTAAACACTCATTAAACTAGTTAAGAACAACATGGTAACAAGTTAAACACTCATTAAACTAGTTAAGAACAACATGGTAACAAGTTAAACACTCATTAAACTAGTTAAGAACAACATGGTAACAAGTTAAACACTCATTAAACTAGTTAAGTACAACATGGTAACAAGTTAAACACTCATTAAACTAGTTAAGAACAACATGGTAACAAGTTAAACACTCATTAAACTAGTTAAGTACAACATGGTAACAAGTTAAACACTCATTAAACTAGTTAAGTACAACATGGTAACAAGTTAAACACTCATTAAACTAGTTAAGAACAACATGGTAACAAGTTAAACACTCATTAAACTAGTTAAGTACAACATGGTAACAAGTTAAACACTCATTAAACTAGTTAAGTACAACATGGTAACAAGTTAAACACTCATTAAACTAGTTAAGAACAACATGGTAACAAGTTAAACACTCATTAAACTAGTTAAGAACATGGTAACAAGTTAAACACTCATTAAACTAGTTAAGAACAACATGGTAACAAGTTAAACACTCATTAAACTAGTTAAGAACAACATGGTAACAAGTTAAACACTCATGACATGATCATTAGAACAAGAAGTTAAAAACTGTTACATGATCATAATAAATAAACATACCTTCTGAACAATCTCCGGGGTCATTCCAACCTGCTCACTGACCTCCATGGGTTCTCCTCCGGCCCCCTGGTGGAGAGGAGAAGACAGGTACAATATAAATGCTTCTGTCATACATTCTGGAGCAACGGAAGCTCTGATCACGAGTAAAATATAAATGCTTCCGCCATACAGTCTGGAGCGACGGAAGCTCTGATCATGAGTAAAATATAAATGCTTCCGTCATACAGTCTGGAGCAACGGAAGCTCTGATCACGAGTAAAATATAAATGCTTCCGTCGTACAGTCTGGAGCAACGGAAGCTTTGATCATGAGTAAAATATAAATGCTTCCGTCGTACATTCTGGAGCAACGGAAGCTCTGATCATGAGTAAAATATAAATGCTTCCGTCGTACATTCTGGAGCAACGGAAGCTCTGATCACGAGTAAAATATAAATGCTTCCGTCATATAGTCTGGAGCAACGGAAGCTCTGATCATGAGTAAAATATAAATGCTTCCGTCGTACAGTCTGGAGCAACGGAAGCTCTGATCACGAGTAAAATATAAATGCTTCCGTCGTACAGTCTGGAGCAACGGAAGCTCTGATTATGAGTAAAATATAAATGCTTCCGTCGTACAGTCTGGAGCAACGGAAGCTCTGATCACGAGTAAAATATAAATGCTTCTGTCGTACAGTCTGGAGCAACGGAAGCTCTGATCACGAGTAAAATATAAATGCTTCTGTCGTACAGTCTGGAGCAACGGAAGCTCTGATCACGAGTAAAATATAAAGCCTCCCGACATCCTCACTTCCGTTTTGTCTTTAGAGTCGCGCAACTTTAATTTTCGTGAACGTAAATTGCAGCTTCCTTCCTGGGATTTGGGGAGCTGTAGTAACTAATTGATTGACAGGAGCTGTAGTAACGAATTGATTGACAGGAGCTGTAGTAACGAATTGATTGACAGGAGCAGTAGTAACTAATTGATTGACAGGAGCTGTAGTAACGAATTGATTGACAGGAGCTGTAGTAACTAATTGATTGACAGGAGCTGTAGTAACTAATTGATTGACAGGAGCTGTAGTAACTAATTGATTGACAGGAGCAGTAGTAACTAATTGATTGACAGGAGCTGTAGTAACTAATTGATTGACAGGAGCTGTAGTAACTAATTGATTGACAGGAGCTGTAGTAACGAATTGATTGACAGGAGCAGTAGTAACTAATTGATTGACAGGAGCTGTAGTAACTAATTGATTGACAGGAGCAGTAGTAACTAATTGATTGACAGGAGCTGTAGTAACTAATTGATTGACAGGAGCTGTAGTAACTAATTGATTGACAGGAGCTGTAGTAACTAATTGATTGACAGGAGCTGTAGTAACTCATTGATTGACAGGAGCTGTAGTAACTAATTGATTGACAGGAGCTGTAGTAACTAATTGATTGACAGAATAACGGCCTTTTCAGACGCAAGGTCTAACGGAACGGGCTGGGAGGCGGGCTTTATGTGTGATTGACAGGTGAACTCACCACTGCAGCGGGCTGGGAGGCGGGAACAGCCTGCGGTGCAACCAATCCTGCTTGAGGCTTCAGAGTAGCAAGAGCTGTAGAAATAGAACACATAGAACACCTTTATATAGAGCTGTAGAAATACAACTTACAATGTAGCCATTTATCAGACGCTCTTAATCCAGATAACTTACAGTAAGCATCACACATGGTGATACATCACATACATAGAGATAGAACAACACATGGTGATACATCACATACATAGAGATAGAACAACACATGGTGATACATCACATACATAGAGATAGAACACCACATGGTGATACATCACATACATAGAGATAGAACAACACATGGTGATACATCACATACATAGAGATAGAACAACACATGGTGATACATCACATACATAGAAATAGTCTTCAAGAATCACATAATTTATTTAACTGCCAGGGGCAGGTGGGCAACCCTTAGTGTTTTATTTAGCTGCCAGGGCCAGGTGGGCGACCCTTAGTGTTTTATTTAGCTGCCAGGGGCAGGTGGGCAACCCTTAGTGTTTTATTTAGCTGCCAGGGCCAGGTGGGCAACCCTTAGTGTTTTATTTAGCTGCCAGGGGCAGGTGGGCAACCCTTAGTGTTTTATTTAGCTGCCAGGGGCAGGTGGGCAACCCTTAGTGTTTTATTTAGCTGCCAGGGCCAGGTGGGCGACCATTAGTGTTTTATTTAACTGCCAGGGGCAGGTGGGCAACCCTTAGTGTTTTATTTAGCTGCCAGGGCCAGGTGGGCAACCCTTAGTGTTTTATTTAGCTGCCAGGGGCAGGTGGGCAACCCTTAGTGTTTTATTTAGCTGCCAGGGGCAGGTAGGCAACCCTTAGTGTTTTATTTAGCTGCCAGGGGCAGGTAGGCAACCCTTAGTGTTTTATTTAGCTGCCAGTAGGCAGGTGGGCGACCCTTAGTGTTTTATTTAGCTGCCAGGGGCAGGTGGGCAACCCTTAGTGTTTTATTTAGCTGCCAGTAGGCAGGTGGGCGACCCTTAGTGTTTTATTTAGCTGCCAGGGCAGGTGGGCAACCCTTAGTGTTTTATTTAGCTGCCAGGGGCAGGTGGGCAACCCTTAGTGTTTTATTTAGCTGCCAGGGCCAGGTGGGCAACCCTTAGTGTTTTATTTAGCTGCCAGGGGCAGGTGGGCAACCCTTAGTGTTTTATTTAGCTGCCAGGGGCAGGTAGGCAACCCTTAGTGTTTTATTTAGCTGCCAGTAGGCAGGTGGGCGACCCTTAGTGTTTTATTTAGCTGCCAGGGGCAGGTGGGCAACCCTTAGTGTTTTATTTAGCTGCCAGGGGCAGGTGGGCAACCCTTAGTGTTTTATTTAGCTGCCAGGGCAGGTGGGCAACCCTTAGTGTTTTATTTAGCTGCCAGGGGCAGGTGGGCAACCCTTAGTGTTTTATTTAGCTGCCAGGGCAGGTGGGCAACCCTTAGTGTTTTATTTAGCGGTGGGCCACCCTTAGTGTTTTATTTAGCGGTGGGCAACCCTTAGTGTTTTATTTAGCTGCCAGGGGCAGGTGGGCAACCCTTAGTGTTTTATTTAGCGGTGGGCAACCCTTAGTGTTTTATTTAGCTGCCAGGGCAGGTGGGCAACCCTTAGTGTTTTATTTAGCTGCCAGGGGCAGGTGGGCAACCCTTAGTGTTTTATTTCGCTGCCAGGGGCAGGTGGGCAACCCTTAGTGTTTTATTTAGCTGCCAGGGGCAGGTGGGCAACCCTTAGTGTTTTATTTCACTGCCAGGGGCAGGTGGGCAACCCTTAGTGTTTTATTTCGCTGCCAGGGGCAGGTGGGCAACCCTTAGTGTTTTATTTCACTGCCAGGGGCAGGTGGGCAACCCTTAGTGTTTTATTTCGCTGCCAGGGGCAGGTGGGCAACCCCTAGTGTTTTATTTTGCTGCCAGGGGCAGGTGGGCAACCCTTAGTGTTTTTTTTCGCTGCCAGGGGCAGGTGGGCAACCCCTAGTGTTTTATTTAGCTGCCAGGGGCAGGTGGGCATCCCTCTACTAGCGCCCCCTAGTGGTCTTACCCTCTCTGGCAGCAGCCACCTCCTTGGTGAGTCTAGCGATGACCCTGCAGGCTGCATCGTGTTGGTACAGAGCGTGAGATAACTCCTGACGCGTCGTCTGGAGCTGCTGGCGCAGCGTGAAGCTGTGGAGCATCACCGCGTCCTGGAAAACAACATATAAATATATACATAAATATGAAATATAACCTTTATATATAGTAAATAACTATAAATATAAATATGAAATATAAGCTTTATATATAGTAAATAACTATACATATAAATATGAAATATAACCTTTATATATCGTTGCTGTCGGGAGGAATCCTCATAACTCCATTTGTGAGTTTATTATTATTATTATTATTTTTTGCATAAATCAGTGCTCACCTTTACGTCTGTGTGTTGTTTCATAAATCAGTGCTATTGAACCCCCTTTACGTCTGTGTGTTGTTTCATAAATCAGTGCTATTGAACACCCTTTACGTCTGTGTGTTGTTTCATAAATCAGTGCTATTGAACACCCTTTACGTCTGTGTGTTGTTTCATAAATCAGTGCTATTGAACACCCTTTACGTCTGTGTGTTGTTTCATAAATCAGTGCTATTGAACACCCTTTACGTCTGTGTGTTGTTTCATAAATCAGTGCTATTGAACACCCTTTACGTCTGTGTGTTGTTTCATAAATCAGTGCTATTGAACACCCTTTACGTCTGTGTGTTGTTTCGTAAATCAGTGCTATTGAACACCCTTTACGTCTGTGTGTTGTTTCATAAATCAGTGCTATTGAACACCCTTTACGTCTGTGTGTTGTTTCATAAATCAGTGCTATTGAACACCCTTTACGTCTGTGTGTTGTTTCATAAATCAGTGCTATTGAACACCCTTTACGTCTGTGTGTTGTTTCGAACATATTGAACCAATGGAAAGTAGTAAAAAGTGCTTTGGACAAAACCTCTCGACTCCATTGGACCCTCAAACGGTCTGCTAAAGCAACTAACTCCACCCCCTCTCCTCTTCCCATGGTATATAAAGTTACAACACCAACTTTGATGAGGCTGTATTGCTTTGTTTTAAAAATAAGGTTTTCTATATTTCCTGAAAATGTATATTTTTCATTTCCTGAACATTTTGGAGTTATGAGGTTTCCTCCCGACAGCAGAGATCTAGATAGTAAATAACTAAACACATCAATATGAAATATAACCTTTAAATAACAGTGTGGAGCATCACCGCGCCCTGGAAAACATTAATATTACAATATATGCAGTATAAAATACACGGTCATTGACCCTAAGGGCAGATAAAAGGGCTTCAACCTGTCCCAGAACCAACTAATACAACAGTTACGACATTGAGGGGGCAGATAACAGTTACGACATTGAGGGGGCAGATAACAGCGGAGCGCTGCTAAAACGTGGCAGCAGACTCGCTGATTTAATGGGTAACAGCCAGTAACACATTTGAGTCTCAGTGACTGTACTCGCGAAATCCCACGCATAGTACCGTGGACCCCTTCCGCCCCACGCCGAACTCCTCGGGGACCTCCACACAGCCCGTAGCCTACTCTACAAAATTTTCGACTCTCGTTTTAGGAAACATTGACATGTCAATGTGTTCGGGTGTCAATCAAACCAACTGCGTGAGTGCTGTCAAGTGGAAACCTCATAGCCAATTTGAATGCAATCTGGTCAAACTGACTGATACTGATAGTCAGGTGAAAACCTTGTATGACCAAAACCATTCCTTTACAAAATATATAATAATCAAAAATGCATAGTTAAAATCTACAAGCTCACACTGCATCATATTCATATCTTCACACGTTGGGAGCTTGTAGATCTGCTATTTTATTTTACTGTGGACCACCACCGCCGCAAATATAAAAGCTGCTGGTAATAATATGACGAATGTCATCATTTCTTGTTTTTTACTTGCCCCGGGCAAATCGGGCAACCGTTACTGTCAACCCCTGCACACCTTCACAATAAAAGACTCACCCACTCACCGTGAATACTTCACAATAAAAGACTCATCCTTCACAATAAAAGACTCACCCACTCACCGTGAATACTTCACAATAAAAGACTCATCCTTCACAATAAAGGACTCACCCACTCATCTTGAATACTTCACAATAAAAGACATCCTTCACAATAAAAGACTCACCCACTCATCTTGAATACTTCACAATAAAAGACATCCTTCACAATAAAAGACTCACCCACTCATCTTGGAGGGACTTGAGGATAGCAGGGATACTGGTGGCCGATGGAGCCTTGGGTCTGATTGGATGAGAGACTGAGGGAATACAGGAAGTACAATATGATTGGATGAGAGACTGAGGAAACAACAACAATGAGCCTTCTTTTTCATCCCACGATTTTTCAACCCATTTTTTTCCACACAGTGTCAATTATCTAATTAACTAATCAATTAATTTATTATCTAATGTAATCCTGGGCTCTACTCTCCCTCTGCCAACCTGGGGAGAGCAACGGACTGACCTCATGCTTCCTTCAGTGCATGAGGAGTCCAAGCTGCTTCTTTTCACCTAACAGGGGGGAGTTTACCCGGTTGGACGTAGCGTGTGGAAGGAACACGTTATTCCAACCAGTTCCTTTCCCCTCCATCAGGTGCCCCGGCTGGCCAGGGGGAGGCAGTATAGAGACCAGTTCCTTTCCCCTCCATCAGGTGCCCCGGCTGGCCAGGGGGAGGCAGTATAGAGACCAGTTCCTTTCCCCTCCATCAGGTACCCTGGCTGGCAAGGGGGAGGCAGTATAGAGACCAGTTCCTTTCCCCTCCATCAGGTGCCCTGGCTGGCAAGGGGGAGGCAGTATAGAGACCAGTTCCTCCATCAGGTGCCCCGGCTGGCCAGGGGGAGGCAGTATAGAGACCAGCAGATCTACAGCAGATCTACAAGCTCGTAGTGCGGCACCGAGTGCCGCACTACGAGCTTGTAGATCTGCTATTTTTCAAAAGCTAAAGTATAACATTAAAGCTTAATACACCAAAAGGGGTTCCCGTCCTGAATGGAATAATAATAATATTAATAGTAGTAGTAGTAGTAGTAATAATAATAATAATAGTAATAGTAATAGTAATAGTAATAGTAATAATAAAGTACCTTTAATATCAATGAGCTGCTCCTCAGAGAGAGGCTGTCCGTTCATCATAATAATAATAACCTTTAATATCAATGAGCTGCTCCTCAGAGAGAGGCTGTCCGTTCATCATCATCATCATAATAATAACCTTTAATATCAATGAGCTGCTCCTCAGAGAGAGGCTGTCCGTTCATCATAATAATAATAATAATAACCTTTAATATCAATGAGCTGCTCCTCAGAGAGAGGCTGTCCGTTCATCATAATAATAATAATAATAACCTTTAATATCAATGAGCTGCTCCTCAGAGAGAGGCTGTCCGTTCATCATAATAATAATAATAATAACCTTTAATATCAATGAGCTGCTCCTCAGAGAGAGGCTGTCCGTTCATCATAATAATAATAATAATAACCTTTAATATCAATGAGCTGCTCCTCAGAGAGAGGCTGTCCGTTCATCATAATAATAATAATAATAATAACCTTTAATATCAATGAGCTGCTCCTCAGAGAGAGGCTGTCCGTTCATCATAATAATAATAACCTTTAATATCAATGAGCTGCTCCTCAGAGAGAGGCTGTCCGTTCATCATCATCATAATAATAATAATAACCTTTAATATCAATGAGCTGCTCCTCAGAGAGAGGCTGTCCGTTCATCATAATAATAATAACCTTTAATATCAATGAGCTGCTCCTCAGAGAGAGGCTGTCCGTTCATCATAATAATAATAATAATAACCTTTAATATCAATGAGCTGCTCCTCAGAGAGAGGCTGTCCGTTCATCATAATAATAATAACCTTTAATATCAATGAGCTGCTCCTCAGAGAGAGGCTGTCCGTTCATGGGGTCGGTTCCGTTCTCTACGATGTATTTCTCTATCAGTCGTCGTTCAAACACCTGGTTGGAGACCGGAGACACGCAGGGATGCTCCGGGACCTCGTTAGAGACTGTTGATTAAACACACACTCATTATTACCTCGTTAGAGACTGTTGATTAAACAAACACTCATTATTACCTCGTTAGAGACTGTTGATTAAACACACACTCATTAATACCTCGTTAGAGACTGTTGATTAAACACACACTCATTAATACCTCGTTAGAGACTGTTGATTAAACACACACTCATTAATACCTCGTTAGAGACTGTTGATTAAACACACACTCATTAATACCTCGTTAGAGACTGTTGATTAAACACACACTCATTAATACCTCGTTAGAGACTGTTGATTAAACACACACTCATTAATACCTCGTTAGAGACTGTTGATTAAACAAACACTCAGGCCTCATTCACACGTACCAAACACCAATCAAGCAATGTTTGGTCGTTTTTGTTTTTTTGGGCCACCACAATGCTTTTCCAATGGGAGTCACATGGTTTGATCAAACATTTGTGTTTGATCGCTGATTAATGATTGCTCCCCCCTCATCAAACAAAAATGTTTGGTCAAACCATGTGACTCCCATCGAAAATGAATTGGAGCAGCAATCAAAAAGCAATCAGGCATCACACACGGACCAAACATTTGTTGTGTAGGTGTGAACTAGGCCTCATTAATACCTCGTTAGAGACTGTTGATTAACAATTAATACCTCGTTAGAGACTGTAATTACGGTAACACAGAGACACTAATTAATCTGTCAATCAACAGAAAGACTAAAGAGAATAGCATCACTCATGCAGCCCCCCCCCCCCCCCCCCCCCCCGCACACACACACACACGTATTCATCCAACACAAAATATCATATTTATTTATACATGAGACTTTGAGAATCAATAGGGCACATATTGCCAGCCACTTAATTGCCCAAATGTGCCCAAATGTGTTGACCTCATCACATTTTGTGCTGACCTCATCACATTTGTCATGACGTCTATGACCCTCGGTTAAGCTTTTCTGAAGTTCGGACGTCGCTTACCCCAGGGTCCCTGAGTGCTTATTGCACTCTCCATGGGAGGCAGATGTACATACCCTCCGTTCACGCCGTGCGGCGCTCCGCTTGAGTGTTGGTGAGATGTTTCAAAGATGCATAAAGCGGCTATAGGAGACCACCGCAACGTGTATGAAATGGCATTAAGCGCCGATGCCGTTAAGTATTTTGAATCTTTTTTTGAAGTTTTGGCTGCTCTAAAATTCTCTCTTCCTCTCTTCCCATGTCCCGCCTCCCACCAACATTATAAACATCCTGTGTAACGGGTTGTGTCTGTCTGTGTATTTGGTGGAGATGTATACAGGTGTAGAAGTGATGACACGGCCACACAGGACTTGCTCTCACTAGCCGCTTTATGCATCTTTGAACCATCTCACCAACACTCAAGCGGAGCACCGCACGGCGTGAACGGAGGGTATGTACATCTGCCTCCCATGGAGAGTGGAATAAGCACTCAGGGACCCTGCGTGTCCGAACTTCAGAAAAGCTTAACCGAGGGTGCCGAAAGGGGCTAACTATAGGTCTGCTAAAGGGGCTAACTAAAGGGGCTAACTATAGGTCTGCCAATACCAATGATTAAATAATAAAGCTTAACCGAGGGTGCCGAAAGGGGCTAACTATAGGTCTGTGAGGGGGGGCTAACTATAGGTCTGCTAAAGGGGCTAACTAAAGGGGCTAACTAAAGGGGCTAACTATAGGTCTGTGAGGGGGGGCTAACTATAGGTCTGCTAAAGGGGCTAACTAAAGGGGCTAACTATAGGTCTGTGAGGGGGGGCTAACTATAGGTCTGCTAAAGGGGCTAACTAAAGGGGCTAACTATAGGTCTGTGAGGGGGGGCTAACTATAGGTCTGCTAAAGGGGCTAACTAAAGGGGCTAACTATAGGTCTGCTAAAGGGGCTAACTATAGGTCTGCTAAAGGGGCTAACTAAAGGGGCTAACTAAAGGGGCTAACTATAGGTCTAGGGGGGTCTAAGGGGTCTAGGGTCTAGGGGGGTCTAAGGGGCTAACTATAGGTCTAAAGGGGCTAACTATAGGTCTAGGGGGGTCTAAGGGGTCTAGGGTCTAGGGGGGTCTAAGGGGCTAACTATAGGTCTAAAGGGTGCCGAAAGGGGCTAACTATAGGTCTAAAGGGGCTAACTATAGGTCTGCATTAAAGCAGTGGTTCCCAAACCTTTTCATGTCAAGGACCCCCAAAATTACACTAATTATCCAGCGGAGGGAAACAAAGCTATGCCAGGGACCCCCATTAGAAGAGACATGCCAGGGACCCCCATAAGAGAAGATTTGTACTGCTCTAGCAGTGATTCTCAACCCATTTAGTGTCAAGGACCCCCAGTTTGACATGCATTAGTCTACGGACCCCCATTTAATGGCATTTCTATCTCTGGGACCCTCAATTTATATTGTAGTAAAATCAATGTTAATTTAACTCTGAGAGTGTACAAATGTACATGTGTTACACTCTGAGTTACAGGCCTGTAAGGGTCCATTTGGTTCCAAACTATAATTTAGCTGGGGACCCCCTGGAACTCCCTCAGGGACCGGACCCCCTGGAACTCCCTCAAGGACCCCATGGGGGTCCCCGGTCCCCCTGGAACTCCCTCAATGACCCCTGGGGGTCCCCGGACCCCCTGGAACTCCCTCAATGACCCTTGGGGGTCACCGAACCCCCTGGAACTTCCTCAGGGACCCCCCGGACCCCACATAAAGAGTCGTGCATGAACACAAACAATAATACGAATCAACCTCATTGTGTAAAATGAACACACAGCATGGATGCTAACAGCGTTAGCCACAGCATGCTAACAGGGTGCTGTCTGTTAATTAACACAAACACTAATTAATCACCACATACACACTAATGGATTAATTAAAACACATTATGCAAGATGAATGGATGCTAAGAGCGTTAGCCACATCAGGCTAGTTTCTACTTACTGGCACAAACCAGAGACATGATGTTGTTGTTGTTGTTGTTGTTGTCTTTCTCTCCGCTGTGACGTTTTCCTTATTAACGGTTCTGTTAATTACGTTAATTGACGCTAATAAAAGCTGGTTGTGTCTCTTTATTTATTTTCGTTAAGGTTTATTTCATTCGTTAGTTAAATAAAGTCCACGCGCTGCGCCGTCCTGTCGTTGCCGCTACAAACCGAACTGCATGCTGGGACGCTTCCTCCTCCAGGGGCGCCAGGTTTGGGTTTGCGTGAGAGAAACAAGCAGGTCCCAGAAAACACGTTGAAATATTATTATGCGGGGGTCCCTGAGTTCAAAATAAAATGTGATTATGTTGGGGGTCCCCAGTTCAAATGTCATTATGTTGGGGGTCCCTGAGTTCAAATGTCATTATGTTGGGGGTCCCTGAGTTCAAATGTCATTAAGTTGGGGGTCCCCAGTTCAAATGTCATTATGTTGGGGATCCCCAGTTCAAATGTCATTATGTTGGGGGGTCCCCAGTTCAAATGTCATTATGTTGGGGGTCCCTGAGTTCAAATGTCATTATGTTGGGGGTCCCTGAGTTCAAATGTCATTATGTTGGGGGTCCCTGAGTTCAAATGTCATTATGTTGGGGGGTCCCTGAGTTCAAATGTCATTATGTTGGGGTCCCCAGTTCAAATGTCATTATGTTGGGGGGTCCCCAGTTCAAATGTCATTATGTTGGGGGTCCCTGAGTTCAAATGTCATTATGTTGGGGGTCCCCAGTTCAAATGTCATTATGTTGGGGGTCCCTGAGTTCAAATGTCATTATGTTGGGGGTCCCTGAGTTCAAATGTCATTATGTTGGGGGTCCCTGAGTTCAAATGTCATTATGTTGGGGGGTCCCTGAGTTCAAATGTCATTATGTTGGGGGTCCCTGAGTTCAAATGTCATTATGTTGGGGGGTCCCTGAGTTCAAATGTCATTATGTTGGGGGTCCCTGAGTTCAAATGTCATTATGTTGGGGGTCCCCAGTTCAAATGTCATTATGTTGGGGGTCCCTGAGTTCAAATGTCATTATGTTGGGGGTCCCTGAGTTCAAATGTCAGTATGTTGGGGGTCCCTGAGTTCAAATGTCATTATGTTGGGGGTCCCTGAGTTCAAATGTCATTATGTTGGGGGTCCCTGAGTTCAAATGTCATTATGTTGGGGGTCCCTGAGTTCAAATGTCATTATGTTGGGGGTCCCTGAGTTCAAATGTCATTATGTTGGGGGTCCCTGAGTTCAAATGTCATTATGTTGGGGGTCCCTGAGTTCAAATGTCATTATGTTGGGGGGTCCCTGAGTTCAAATGTCATTATGTTGGGGGGTCCCCAGTTCAAATGTCATTATGTTGGGGGTCCCTGAGTTCAAATGTCATTATGTTGGGGGTCCCTGAGTTCAAATGTCATTATGTTGGGGGTCCCCAGTTCAAATGTCATTATGTTGGGGGTCCCTGAGTTCAAATGTCATTATGTTGGGGGTCCCCAGTTCAAATGTCATTATGTTGGGGGTCCCTGAGTTCAAATGTCATTATGTTGGGGGTCCCCAGTTCAAATGTCATTATGTTGGGGGTCCCTGAGTTCAAATGTCATTATGTTGGGGGTCCCCAGTTCAAATGTCATTATGTTGGGGGTCCCCAGTTCAAATGTCATTATGTTGGGGGTCCCCTGCAGTTCAAATGTCATTATGTTGGGGGTCCCTGAGTTCAAATGTCATTATGTTGGGGGTCCCTGAGTTCAAATGTCATTATGTTGGGGGGTCCCCAGTTCAAATGTCATTATGTTAGGGGTCCCTGAGTTCAAATGTCATTATGTTGGGGGTCCCTGAGTTCAAATGTCATTATGTTGGGGGGTCCCCAGTTCAAATGTCATTATGTTGGGGGTCCCTGAGTTCAAATGTCATTATGTTGGGGGTCCCTGAGTTCAAATGTCATTATGTTGGGGGTCCCTGAGTTCAAATGTCATTATGTTGGGGGGTCCCTGAGTGCAAATGTCATTATGTTGGGGGGTCCCCAGTTCAAATGTCATTATGTTGGGGGTCCCTGAGTTCAAATGTCATTATGTTGGGGGTCCCTGAGTTCAAATGTCATTATGTTGGGGGTCCCTGAGTTCAAATGTCATTATGTTGGGGGTCCCTGAGTTCAAATGTCATTATGTTGGGGGTCCCCAGTTCAAATGTCATTATGTTGGGGGTCCCCAGTTCAAATGTCATTATGTTGGGGGTCCCTGAGTTCAAATGTCATTATGTTGGGGGTCCCTGAGTTCAAATGTCATTATGTTGGGGGTCCCCAGTTCAAATGTCATTATGTTGGGGGTCCCCAGTTCAAATGTCCTTATGTTGGGGGTCCCCAGTTCAAATGTCATTATGTTGGGGGGTCCCTGAGTTCAAATGTGAGTATGTTGGGGGTCCCCAGTTCAAATGTCATTATGTTGGGGGTCCCCACTTCAAATGTCATTATGTTGGGGGTCCCCAGTTCAAATGTCATTATGTTGGGGGTCCCTGAGTTCAAATATCATTATGTTGGGGGTCCCTGAGTTCAAATGTGAGTATGTTGGGGGGTCCCTGAGTTCAAATGTCATTATGTTGGGGGGTCCCCAGTTCAAATGTCATTATGTTGGGGGTCCCTGAGTTCAAATGTCATTATGTTGGGGGTCCCTGAGTTCAAATGTCATTATGTTGGGGGTCCCCAGTTCAAATGTCCTTATGTTGGGGGTCCCCAGTTCAAATGTCATTATGTTGGGGGTCCCCAGTTCAAATGTCATTATGTTGGGGGTCCCCAGTTCAAATGTCATTATGTTGGGGGTCCCTGAGTTCAAATGTCATTATGTTGGGGGTCCCTGAGTTCAAATGTGAGTATGTTGGGGGGTCCATACTAGCCTGATTATCAGACTGTAGCTCAGAGAGTGGGCGGGGTCTTTGGGCTGGATCCAGGCTAGGTCCATACTACATCGGGTGCCAGTTCAAATAGTATTATTTTGGGGGCTGCAAAAGGCTCAGACCAAATAAACAACTACACTTTAGAGTTTAGAAACAAGACCAATAAACAAAGTACACTTTGATTGAATTCCAGTACATTTCAAGCACAACTCAATACAAAAACTGTTAACTCTCTATTAGTAATCTCAGCAAGGCAAATGGCAAGGCAAATGGCTTCTTGGTTAGAGTGGGTGACAATGTTATCACACGTAAAGATGAAATTACCTACCTAGGTTCCATCCTGGAGGCTAATCTTTCCGGTGATAAAATGGCCACCAACGTAATCAAAAAAGTCAACCATAGAACAAGATTCCTCTACAGGATCTCCTCACTGGTCAACAAAAACACCTTGAAGACCTTAACAGGAGCCCTTGTACAGGGTTTCTTTGACTATGCATGCACCTCCTGGTACCACAGCACCTCAAAGGCCCTTAAAACCAGGCTCCAGACTTCCCAAAACAAACTGGTCAGGCTCCTACTTGATCTAGCCCCCCGAACCCACCTCACCCCTGCCCACTTCGACAGGCTGGAATGGCTTAGGGTCGACGACAGAGTACAGCATCTTGCAATGGGTCTGGTCCACAAGATTCGATACACCACCAAGATACCCATGTACCTGTCTAGATACTTCCTTAATGTTAACGAAGTCCACACCCACAACACCAGAGGGAGTGCAACGAACCATGTACAACCCAGATTCGGCACAAACAAGGGACTAAATTCTTTTCGCTCCTATGCCACCAAAATGTGGAACGCCCTACCAACTGTCATTAAGACATGCGAATCCCTTGACTCCTTCAAAACCGCTCTCAAAGGGCACCTACGGATGTCTGCAATTCGAAACTGGCCCCCGTAAAATCTGAATCCCCCCCCCCGCCCCCCCCTTCTTTCCCCTCACTGTATATATTTATTTTCCCTTTTTACCTCCTTTTTGATGAATTCCTGCTCTGTCTATAGAAGTGTCTATTTGTACGTCTCTAAATGTTTTGATGATTTGAACATGGTGGACCCTGTTGGAAACAAGTGTAATGCTTAATTGGGTCGTCCACTCACAGTTAACAGCCTTTGTATTGTTTGTGCTTGAAATGTACTGTAATTCTGCAAACTGTTAATAAATTCTTCAATCAATCAATCAAAACTGTGAGTGGACGACACCAATAAAGCATTACACTTGTTTATAATAAAGGGCCTTAGAAACAAGACCCAAAAAACAGCAACTATACTAACAATATTTAAAAGTAACTTTACATTAGAACAAGTCGCTTATAATAGGCAGACCTGGCAACACTAGTTTCCTCCTGTTAGACTGGGATAGCATCCGGTCTGGTCACAGAGCGGAAACGGAAACAGTGCGTCCATGTGTGTGTGCGGCACAACTACCGGATCCAGTAGGGCGGGCTCTACACCGGATGTGAGCACTAACACTGGTGACGTGACGTCAGCTTATGGTTTTATTTCTGACATAAAATGTCGACATAGTGCTGCTGTTGACTGAATAATAACATTTTAAACTTTACACCAGAATCCAGATATCTGTTGTTTTAATATTTAAAGACCCCTAAAAACATGCAATTCAAAAATACTGATTAATTAATTGAAGGTGTCTTTTCTGGTTTTATCCTCTTAGCAGATTTTGTAATGACCTGAAAACTGCAATTCTCACTGCTACTCCAATCAATCAATCAATCAATCAATGGAAACCCCTCCCATGTATCATCAATCATTGTGTTTCAAAGCTCATCAGGCACTTCTTCCTAATCAAAACAAATGTATTTATTGTGCACCATTTTTTATTGTTCGTTTTTTAAATAGACAATATTGGTTCAAATTGGATACAGTAATTTGACTGTGGACCCCCATTGTTACCCCCTCAAGGACCCCTGGGGGTCCCTGGACTCCATTTTGAGAACCACCTCCATAGTAAATGCGATAGAAACACATTATTGGATCATGTTGACTCAATGTACTCCTTCATTAACCAATTTTGGACTGAGTTTTATTAAAAAAAGGCTTCTAAATCCTAACATCTTTCTGAAAAACCTATGTTTCTATGTCAGTGCTGCTCAACCTTTTTCATGTGAAGTACCCCAGAATTATCTCTATTGGGCCACAGACCACCATCTCAAAATATGTAGTTCCAGGGACCCCCCAGAAGCAAATATTTTAGTTAAAAATGTTCGCTCTGAAATATATATTCAATGATTTGCGCCACATTTTAACTATTTTTCAAAGATAGCAGATCTACAAGCTCGTAGCGCGCCACTCGGCTTGTAGATCTGCTATTTTCTCAATAGCTAAAGTATAACATAATGCTTAAAACACCAACAGGGGTTCCCGCCCAAAATGGGTTAAAACATTATTGGATCATGTTGACTCAATGTACTCCTTCATTAAAACATTATTGGATCATGTTGACTCAATGTACTCCTTCATTAAAACATTATTGGATCATGTTGACTCAATGTACTCCTTCATTAAAACATTATTGGATCATGTTGACTCAATGTACTCCTTCATTAAAACATTATTGGATCATGTTGACTCAATGTACTCCTGCATTACTCAGTTAAAGCAAGTTAAGTCAGTGACACAATTTAATCATTCATTTCATAACCACATATTAATATTTCTATTTCATAATGTAGGAAAGAATCACAATTAAAACTATATAATAATAATTTCAAGCGTAAACTATTCCATGATGTTATAATGTTATAAAAATGTGTGTGTATATGACATGTGTATGTGACATGTATATACATGTATGTGTATGTTTATATACATGTATGTACACTACAGACCATATGGACCCTGCAGGTCTTGACTTGAGGTAGCTGATTGTCCAAACAACCTTTATTAAGCAGGAGCCAGAGGTGTCTCTACGGCAGGGACAGTTTGTGAGAGGTGAACACAGAGCAGGAGCCAGAGGTGTCTGTGTCCAGAGGAAAGGTAGAGGTCAGAGGGAGGAAGGACTGTGGTGCTTTTCTCCAGCCGTCTTCACTGATGTGGAACCGAGCACATTCTGAGGAGGACCGGAGGCAGTGTGTCGCCCCGGGCAACCAGAAGGACGTCTGTCTCTCTGTCGCCCCGGGCAACCAGAAGGACGTCTGTCTCTCTGTCGCCCCGGGCAACCAGAAGGACGTCTGTCTTTCTTCATGCTAGACAATTAGGCATTAATCCAGAGAGATTTACAGTAAGCAAGATGGTAACAGTAGAATAAATGGACACATTTTGACTTGTAAAACTATGATTCTGACGCACGCACACACGCACGCACGCACGCACGCACGCACGCACGCACGCACGCACGCACGCACGCACACACACACACACGCACACGCATGCACACACACACACACACACGCACGCACGCACGCACACGCACCCACACACACACACACACATGGTGAAAACGTAGACTTAAGGCTCATTCATAGTCTGGATTTTCGGTGGTGAGGTGACCACCGCTCCGGTGGTGAGGTGACCACCGGAGATGAAATAACGTTGAGCGGTGGTGAGTAAAAACAGAGAGAAGGGCTGGGGCGGTGGCGGTGGTTTGCTCTTCACCGCGGTGTGGAATCCTGGAACCAAATTCTATCCATAATTCTAAGTAATGTGTGCTTATTTTGCATCCTGCCATCAGAGGTGTCGGTCCGAGATCTTGTTTTCATTTCAAGGCCCTTGGCTCGGGACCCCTGGGGTGTGATGGCTTGATTATACTGTAGTCGGTGCCTTTTGTCTTGAGTTTAGTTCCTGGGAAACACCCAAAGGACATTTACATGTGTTGTATCTGAGACAGTTGTTCAAAGGGTAAATGGTTCAAAGGGTCTCTACCTATCTAGGGGGTGGCCAGTGGCCAGCTGTCTGGAGCTATGTGTATTTGTAACTCTTTATAATCAGATGAAAATGTGAACACTGGGTCAGTCGATCCGAGGCCGTGAGGCTGGAGGAGCCTATGCCATGCTTTGCTGTATGCTGTGTTGTCGAAATAAACATCAAGGAACATCTTACTCTGTCTGCTGCCGTCTCACAATTCTCTCCTGGCTCTCCAGTATTTTGGTTATGTTTGTATGGTGAATGGTATATAATTTACCACAGCGGCTCAGTGACGTCATGTTGTAGTTCAGTGGTCACCTCAGTGACGTCATGTTGTAGTTCGGTGGTCACCTCATTGACGTCATGTTGTAGTTCAGTGGTCACCTCAGTGACGTCATGTTGTAGTTCGGTGGTCACCTCAGTGACGTCATGTTGTAGTTCAGTGGTCACCTCAGTGACGTCATGTTGTAGTTCAGTGGTCACCTCAGTGACGTCATGTTGTAGTTCGGTGGTCACCTCAGTGACATCATGTTGTAGTTCGGTGGTCACCTCAGTGACATCATGTTGTAGTTCGGTGGTCACCTCAGTGACATCATGTTGTAGTTCGGTGGTCACCTCAGTGACGTCATGTTGTAGTTCAGTGGTCACCTCAGTGACATCATGTTGTAGTTCGGTGGTCACCTCAGTGACGTCATGTTGTAGTTCAGTGGTCACCTCAGTGACATCATGTTGTAGTTCGGTGGTCACCTCAGTGACATCATGTTGTAGTTCGGGTGGTCACCTCAGTGACATCATGTTGTAGTTCGGTGGTCACCTCAGTGACGTCATGTTGTAGTTCGGTGGTCACCTCAGTGACGTCATGTTGTAGTTCGGTGGTCACCTCAGTGACGTCATGTTGTAGTTCGGTGGTCACCTCAGTGACATCATGTTGTAGTTCAGTGGTCACCTCAGTGACATCATGTTGTAGTTCGGTGGTCACCTCAGTGACGTCATGTTGTAGTTCAGTGGTCACCTCAGTGACATCATGTTGTAGTTCGGTGGTCACCTCAGTGACGTCATGTTGTAGTTCGGTGGTCACCTCAGTGACATCATGTTGTAGTTCAGTGGTCACCTCAGTGACGTCATGTTGTAGTTCAGTGGTCACCTCAGTGACATCATGTTGTAGTTCGGTGGTCACCTCAGTGACATCATGTTGTAGTTCGGTGGTCACCTCAGTGACGTCATGTTGTAGTTCAGTGGTCACCTCAGTGACATCATGTT
>NW_027638626.1:402200-429598 GCF_951216825.1 Electrona antarctica
GAACTAGAGGCTGGCACTGAGTCAGGCACCCAGAACTAGAGGCTGGCACCCAGAACTAGAGGCTGGCACTGAGTCAGGCACCCAGAACTAGAGGCTGGCACCCATAACTAGAGGCTGGCACCCATAACTAGAGGCTGGCACCCAGAACTAGAGGCTGGCACTGAGTCAGGCACCCAGAACTAGAGGCTGGCACCCAGAACTAGAGGCTGGCACTGAGTCAGGCACCCAGAACTAGAGGCTGGCACCCAGAACTAGAGGCTGGCACCCAGAACTAGAGGCTGGCACTGAGTCAGGCACCCAGAACTAGAGGCTGGCATCCAGAACTAGAGGCTGGCACTGAGTCAGGCACCCAGAACTAGAGGCTGGCACCCAGAACTAGAGGCTGGCACTGAGTCAGGCACCCAGAACTAGAGGCTGGCACTGAGTCAGGCACCCAGAACTAGAGGCTGGCACCCATAACTAGAGGCTGGCACCCAGAACTAGAGGCTGGCACTGTGCCAGGCACCCAGAACTAGAGGCTGGCACCCATAACTAGAGGCTGGCACCCACAACTAGAGGCTGGCACCCAGAACTAGAGGCTGGCACTGAGTCAGGCACCCAGAACTAGAGGCTGGAACCCAGAACTAGAGGCTGGCACCCAGAACTAGAGGCTGGCACTGAGTCAGGCACCCAGAACTAGAGACTGGCATCCAGAACTAGAGGCTGGCACTGAACTAGAGGCTGGCACCCAGAACTAGAGGCTGGCACCCAGAACTAGAGGCTAGCACCCAGAACTAGAGGCTAGCACCCAGAACTAGAGGCTGGCACCCAGAACTAGAGGCTGGCACCCAGAACTAGAGGCTGGCACCCAGAACTAGAGGCTGGCACCCAGAACTAGAGGCTAGCACCCAGAACTAGAGGCTGGCACCCAGAACTAGAGGCTGGCACCCAGAACTAGAGGCTGGCACTGAGTCAGGCACCCAGAACTAGAGGCTGGCACTGAGTCAGGCACCCAGAACTAGAGGCTGGCACCCAGAACTAGAGGCTGGCACTGAGTCAGGCACCCAGAACTAGAGGCTGGCACCCATAACTAGAGGCTGGCACCCATAACTAGAGGCTGGCACCCAGAACTAGAGGCTGGCACTGAGTCAGGCACCCAGAACTAGAGGCTGGCACCCAGAACTAGAGGCTGGCACTGAGTCAGGCACCCAGAACTAGAGGCTGGCACCCAGAACTAGAGGCTGGCACTGAGTCAGGCACCCAGAACTAGAGGCTGGCACCCAGAACTAGAGGCTGGCACTGAGTCAGGCACCCAGAACTAGAGGCTGGAACCCAGAACTAGAGGCTGGCACCCAGAACTAGAGGCTGGCACCCAGAACTAGAGGCTGGCACTGAGTCAGGCACCCAGAACTAGAGGCTGGCATCCAGAACTAGAGGCATCCAGAACTAGAGGCATCCAGAACTAGAGGCTGGCACTGAGTCAGGCACCCAGAACTAGAGGCTGGAACCCAGAACTAGAGGCTGGCACCCAGAACAAGAGGCTGGCACCCAGAACTAGAGGCTAGCACCCAGAACTAGAGGCTGGCACTGAGTCAGGCACCCAGAACTAGAGGCTGGCACCCAGAACTAGAGGCTGGCACCCAGAACTAGAGGCTGGCACCCAGAACTAGAGGCTGGCACTGAGTCAGGCACCCAGAACTAGAGGCTAGCATCCAGAACTAGAGGCTAGCACTGAACTAGAGGCTGGCACCCAGAACTAGTGGCGGAATGTGTAATAATAATAATAACCACCGGCGGAGCTGAACTCAAGGACGGAGGCATCGGGAGGCAGGATGTGCTGGAAGGTTTCTCCATAACGCCTCCTGAATGAAGTGATGCATTCTGGGAAAGAATGTTATATAAATATTATACAATTATAAATACTAGACATGTGACCGGGAACGATGCAAGTTAGGAACAATGAAAATCAGAAAGACAGACAGACAGACAGACAGACAGACAGACAGACAGACAGACAGACACTAACCTGAGATAGACAGACGGACAGACTCGTAGGTGAATCCAGAGGACAGTTTGATGGAATAAAGACCCTGATCTGAATGATTGACAGCTGTCAGAACCAGCATCCTGTCTCTAGTCCACTGGAACCGGGAGTCCTTTACCTGAAACAACATGTAATCTATTACTATTACTGTATCTGAATGATTGACACCTGTCAGGTCTTTGACCTGAAACAATGAATGTACGGTTAGCATATTTTAACAATGAATGTACAGTTATAGCTAAACTTAGTCTTAGTCCAACTGGATTCACAGTGTAAACATGCACTCCTCAATATAAACACATTCATCCAAATTAACCCATTTAGGCCTGACGTCGAAATATATAAAATGTCTTCTAAATCCTGACAGTTTTCAGCCACATTAAACATTAATATATTTATGTCTATTATAAACTAAATGGTAAATGGTAAATGGTGCATTTACATAGCGCCTTTATCCAAGGCGCTTTACATAGATTGTGCATCAATTCACCCATTCACACACACATTCATACACCGATGGCGGCAGAAACCATGCAAGGCACTAGCCAGCACATCGGGAGCAAGTTGGGGTTCAGTGTCTTGCTCAAGGACACTTCGACACTAACTCTGGGGGAGCCCAGGTTCGAACAGGCAACCTTGCGGTTACCATCCAGCCACTCTACCCCTGAGCCACCGCCGCCGACAGGATAACCTAGTCTAAACATTAATATATATCTATTATATACTATAGAATAACCTAGTCTAAACATTATTATATATATCTATTATAAACTACAGGGTAGTCTAAACATTAATATTTATGTCTATTATAAACTACAGGGTAGTCTAAACATTAATATATATGTCTATTATAAACTACAGGGTAGTCTAAACATTAATATTTATGTCTATTATAAACTACAGGGTAGTCTAAACATTCATATATATTTACATCGTTCTTCTCCAGAAGGACCCTCCGGGGTCCCGGGGGTGACGAGGGTGTAAATGTGACCACTCTGGAAACCGAATAAACAGGAAGACGGAAGTCCTTCCCCACGCAGACCACCTGCACGTCCTCACCTAATATACCTGCAGTGAGAGGAGTGATAATAATAATAATAATTATTATTATTATAACTTACCTGCAGTGAGAGGAGTGATAATAATAATAATAATTATTATTATTATTATTATAACTTACCTGCAGTGAGAGGCAGGGAGCAAACAGCAGCCAACAGAACACACTGTGGCTGAAACATGGCTTCACTCTGTGGTCAATACATTAATATTAACATTAATATAACACACTGCTGAAACATGGCTTCACTCTGTGGTCAATACATTAATATTAACATTAATATAACACACTGCTGAAACATGGCTTCACTCTGTGATGATCAAATTAAAAACAGTATATATAATGAATAAACAGTATAATGAATAGAGACATTATAATAAACAGTATAATGAATAGAGACATTATAATAAACAGTATAATGAATAGAGACATTATAATAAACAGTATAATGAATAGAGACATTATAATAAACAGTATAATGAATAGACACACATTGACATTCGTGTCCATAGAGGGACATTATAAACAGTTTATATAATGAATACAGATACATAATAATTATATTATAATGAATACAGAAACATTATAATTATATTATAATGAATAGACACACATTGACATTCGTGTCCATAGAGGGACATTATAAACAGTTTATATAATGAATACAGATACATTATAATTATATTATAATGAATACAGAAACATTATAATTATATTATAATGAATAGACGCACATTGACATTCGTGTCCATCCTAAACCAACCAGCTGCTAACAGCTGAGCTACAGCACCATGCATGACAAATATACAACAAGCTAAACTACAATATAATAATGCTTCTTTAGTATAATTAATATGATTAAAAACACACTCAATATACATGAGAATAAAGCATCATTATTTATCTACTGTCTCTAACGGTCAGCATTCATTCAGATGATGTTGTTTTAGCTTCACAACAACCTTTAGCAGCCATGATGGTTCAACATGACGTCTTGGATGGACCTCAGCCTGCTGTGTGTCTTCCTCCATTTATAACCTTTATACACCTTTATAAATGTTATCTAAAGCTCTCTGCTTAGAGCCACGGATGGTCGGATCCTCCTCGGGTTGGTAAAAGAACCGAATCTTCACTGTTGTTACAGAAAAACACTTTTTAATCACATCCCTGGACGTTTCTACTCATAGAGTTATAATGTAATCAGAGTGCAGTACACCTGCCGGCCGATAGGGGCGCCTAGTTGAAGGCATGGTGAAACAAACAGTGAAAAGGTCCAGGGATGTGATTAAAAAGTGTTTTTCTGTAACAACAGTGAAGATTCGGTTCTTCTACCAACCCGAGGAGAATCATACCATCCGTGGCTCTGAGCAGAGAGATTTAGATAACATTTATAAAGGTTTATAAATCTTTATAAAAGGTTATAAATGGAGGAAGACACACAGCAGGCTGAGGTCCATCCATGACTGATCATCAGTAAGAGATCAAATAAACCAACAACTAATTTAAACAGTTTATATAGACTCACCTGCACGAGCTGTTGGCTTTACATTTATACTCTGTATACTGTCCACATATTTACTGCTGTTTTATTTTGAAGCTGATTCAAATGTAATAATTTAGTCTTCTTTATTTAAGGCATGGCGCGCACGCGCACCAGAGTGTACTGTAGTGTACACCCCATAGCCTGGAGGGTCCAGCCTGCCTCCTGATTGGCTACCGTGTTGCCAAGCAACCTAAAACCTGTGGCTATGCAGATTTATTTTTTTGTTTCCTCATAGAAGTGTATATTTGCACGTCTTTAAATGTTATGATGAATTGAAATGGAGGACCCTGATGGAAACAAGTCTTCGTGTTTTATCATGGTGTCGTCATCAAAGCAGAAGTTTGTGTATTGACTGAAATATAATGAAATGTACCCATTCTACATACTGTGAAATATAATGAAATGTACCCATTCTACATACTGTGAAATATAATGAAATGTACCCATTCTACATACTGTGAAATATAATGAAATGTACCCATTCTACATACTGTGAAATATAATGAAATGTACCCATTCTACATACTGTGAAATATAATGAAATGTACCCATTCTACATACTGTGAAATATAATGAAATGTACCCATTCTACATACTGTGACATATAATGCTCAATACATCAATCAATCAATCAATCAATCAATCAATCAATCAGTATTATTATTATTATTATTATTATTATTATAATAGGTGTTAAGTGCTCATATAGCCTGTGGTAAATTTACATTATTTCTCCTCATTTTAAGACCCATTTGCAAAAAATACGCTAAATCTAGGCTTTGCTGCCATCCTGTGGTGTTAATGGAGAATTGCAGAATATACATTTTTAAATGAATGGATGTTGATGAGCGCCGAGAAAAATATAAAAATAACAATAATAGTAACGATATTAAATGTTTATGGGTTTTAAAGACGTTCTAAAACATAATTATTTCATTTTATACGACATTAATAACAATAATAGTAACGATATTAAATGTGTATGGGTTTTAAAGACGTTCTAAAACATCATGATGTGTTTGTTTCATTAGCGCTGTTAAATCACCACCAGAAACCATGAGAGCACTTCCGTCCGCTCTTCAAATTAAAACCTGTTGGTCCGTTAAGTGACACGGTTATAACAATAAGAGCACTTCCGCCTGCTCTTCAAAATAAAACCAGTTGGTTCATTAAGTGACACGGTTATGACAATAAGAGCACTTCCGCCTGCTCTTCAAATTAAAACCAGTTGTTCCGTTAAGTGACACGGTTATGACAATAAGAGCACTTCCGCCTGCTCTTCAAATAAAAACAAGTTGGTCCGTTAAGTGACACGGTTATGACAATAAAGAGCACTTCCGCCTGCTCTTCAAATAAAAACAAGTTGGTCCGTTAAGTGACACGGTTATGACAATAAGAGCACTTCCGCCTGCTCTTCAAATTAAAACAAGTTGGTCCGTTAAGTGACACGGTTATGACAATAAGAGCACTTCCGCCTGCTCTTCAAATTAAAACCAGTTGGTCCGTTAAGTGACACGGTTATGACAATAAGAGCACTTCCGCCTGCTCTTCAAATAAAAACAAGTTGGTCCGTTAAGTGACACGGTTATGACAATAAGAGCACTTCCGCCTGCTCTTCAAATTAAAACAAGTTGGTCCGTTAAGTGACACGGTTATAACAATAAGAGCACTTCCGCCTGCTCTTCAAATTAAAACCAGTTGGTCCGTTAAGTGACACGTTAAAACGAAAAAAGCACTTCCGCCTGCACTTCAAAATAAAACCAGTTCTTCCGTTAAGTCACACGGTTATAACAATAAGAGCACTTCCGCCTGTAAGAGAAACCAGGAAGCGGTCTTTCTGCTGAAAACAACAGATCTACAAGCTCACAACGAGTCGCAGCGGGCGACGCCTCGTGGGCTTGTAGGTCTGCTATTTTCGCTTGTTAGCCGGATTCTCAAATGTTTTTTAAACTTTGTGTATTTAAATCAACAGTTGTTTTAAATAATGTTCTATCATTTAGTTTAACAAATAAACATGTAATTTAATTAAACGCATTCAATTCTCTAATTAATAATGTACCGTACTGTAATTTAATATGATGTACTGAAATGCGTGGTGGTGTAATGACCACATGCACCCACAGAGCGGCGCTAATGTACCGTTCTGGAATGTAATGAAGAGGTTTTCAACCCTTTTCACAATCCATTATTTATTTATTCTGTATTTGAGCCACGGACCACCGTTTGATGACATTTAGCCTCTCAGACCCATTTGAGCCACGGACCACCATTTGATGACATTTAGCCTCTCAGACCCATTTGAGCCACGGACCACCTGATGACATTTAGCCTCTCAGACCCATCTGAGCCACGGACCACCGTTTGATGACATTTAGCCTCTCAGACCCAAAACCACCTGGAACCTCAAGGACCTCAAGGACCCCTGGTGGTCCCCGGACCACCTGCAACCCCCTCAAGGACCCCTGGTGGTCCCCGGACCACGTGCAACCCCCTCAAGGACCCCTGGTGGTCCCCGGACCACCTGGAACCCCCAAGGACCCCTGGGGGTCCCCGGACCACCTGGAACCCCCAAGGACCCCTGGTGGTCCCCGGACCATCTGGAACCCCCTCGAGGACCCCTGGTGGTCCCCGGACCACCTGGAACCCCCTCGAGGACCCCTGGTAGTCCCCGGACACCCTGGAACCCCCTCGAGGAGGACCCCTGGTGGTCCCCGGACCACCTGGAACCCCCTCGAGGACCCCTGGGGGTCCCCGGACCACCTGGAACCCCCTCGAGGAGGACCCCTGGTGGTCCCCGGACCACCTGGAACCCCCAAGGACCCCTGGTGGTCCCCGGACCATCTGGAACCCCCTCGAGGACCCCTGGTGGTCCCCGGACCACCTGGAACCTCCTCGAGGACCCCTGGTGGTCCCCGGACCACCTGGAACCCCCTCGAGGAGGACCCCTGGTGGTCCCCGGACCACCTGGAACCCCCTCGAGGACCCCTGGGGGTCCCCGGACCACCTGGAACCCCCTCGAGGAGGACCCCTGGTGGTCCCCGGACCACCTGGAACCCCCTCGAGGACCCCTGGGGGTCCCCGGACCACCTGGAACCCCCTCGAGGAGGACCCCTGGTGGTCCCCGGACCACCTGGAACCCCCAAGGACCCCTGGGGGTCCCCGGACCACCTGGAACCCCCAAGGACCCCTGGTGGTCCCCGGACCATCTGGAACCCCCTCGAGGACCCCTGGTGGTCCCCGGACCACCTGGAACCTCCTCGAGGACCCCTGGTGGTCCCCGGACCACCTGGAACCCCCTCGAGGAGGACCCCTGGTGGTCCCCGGACCACCTGGAACCCCCTCGAGGACCCCTGGGGGTCCCCGGACCACCTGGAACCCCCTCGAGGAGGACCCCTGGTGGTCCCCGGACCACCTGGAACCCCCTCGAGGACCCCTGGGGGTCCTGGAACCCCCTCGAGGACCCCTGGGGGTCCCCGGACCACCTGGAACCCCCTCGAGGAGGACCCCTGGTGGTCCCCGGACCACCTGGAACCCCCTCGAGGACCCCTGGGGGTCCCCGGACCACCTGGAACCCCCTCGAGGAGGACCCCTGGTGGTCCCCGGACCACCTGGAACCCCCTGGAGGACCCCTGGTGGTCCCCCCTCGAGGACCCCTGGTGGTCCCCGGACCACCTGGAACCCCCTCGAGGACCCCTGGGGGTCCCCGGACCACCTGGAACCCCCAAGGGCCCGTGGGGGTCCCCGGACCACCTGGAACCCCCTCAAGGACCCCTGGGGGTCCCCGGACCACTGCTATAGGTCTAATGTCTGCCAATACCAATGATTAAATAATAAAGTGCCTTAAAGCAGTGTTTCCCAAACCTTTTCATGTCAAGGACCCCCAAAATTACACTAATGAGCCCCGCGGACCCCCATTTGAAAAGCTATGCCAGGGACCCCCATGAGAGAAGATTTTTACAGCTCTGGCAGTGATTCTCAACCTGTTTAATTTGAAGGACCCCCAGTTTTACATGCATTAGTTCTACGGACCCCCATTTAATGGCATTTCTATCTCTGGGACCCCCAATTTATATTGTAAAATCAATGTTAATTTAACTCTGAGAGTGTACAGTACAGAGTAGACCCATAAGGGTCCATTTGGTTCCGTTTGTACACTCTCAGAGTTACAGACCGATAAGGGTCCATTTGGTTCCAAACTATCATTTAGCTAGGGACACCCTGGAACCTCATGGACCCCAGGGGGTCCCCGGACCACCTGGAACTCCCTCGGGGACCCCTCTGGAACCCCCTCAAGGATCCCTGGGGGTCCCCGGACCACCTGGAACTCCCTCAAGGACCCCAGGGGGTCCTCGGACCACCTGGAACTCCCCACCTGGACCTCCCTCAAGGACCCCAGGGGGTCCCCGGACCACCTGGAACTCCCTCGGGGACCCCTGGTTGAGTAATGTTACTGTACTGTACTGTACTGTACTGTACTGTACTGTACTGTACTGTACTGTACTGTACTGTACTGTACTGTACTGTACTGTACTATGCATTGCATAGTGGTGTAATGAGCACATGCACCCACAGGGCGTCGCTGTTGTACCGTAAACCTCCTCAGACAGCCAGAAGCGCACAGCGGAGTAGGAACTGTTAGAGACGGAACTGATCTGTTTAAAGTGTTTGTTTCCGTCCGGGCCTCTTTTTAACGCTGCACACCGGATGTTGTCCGAATGTCAAATATGGCAGAGTGTTAACGTTAACGAAGCTGTTTAACGAATATATGATATTAAATATTACTTTATTAACGTTGTAATAATAATACAACGTAATTGTGTCAGACTGAGGCTACATGTGAGGACAGAGATGGCACTTTTAGGAGAAATTAATCTCCATCTGCGGATGTTTCTGTGTTCAAATCCAGCTCTGAAATCACCAGGTACTCAAATGATTATTTAATTACACATGAATTACTCTGTTAATGAGTCATTAAGACATGCGAATCCCTTGACTCCTTCACACCCTCTCAAAGGGCACCTACGGACGGCTGCAATTAGAAACTGGCCCCCATAAAATCTGAATCCCCCCCCACCCCTTTTCCCCTCACTGTATATGTTTCTTTTCCCTTTTTACCTCCTTTATGATGAATTCCTGTTCTGTTCTTTGGCTATATAGAAGTGTCTATTTGTACGTCTCTAAATGTTTTGATGAATTGAACATGGTGGACCCTCTTGTAAACAAGTGTAATGCTTAATTGGGTCGTCCACTCACAGTTAACAGTCTTTGTATTGAGTTTGTGCTTGAAATGTACTGTAATTCTGCAAACTGTTAATAAATATTTCAATCAATCAATCAAAATTCTAATTTAGTTACACATGTTTAGTTTAGTTTCAATCAATCAATCAAAATTCTGATTTAGTTACACATGTTTAGTTTAGTTTCAATCAATCAAAATTCTGATTTAGTTACACATGTTTAGTTTAGTTTCAATCAATCAATCAAAATTCTGATTTAGTTACACATGTTTAAGGTAGGATAAGTCTAGCCGACACTAGATTTTGTTCTAATAATGGGTTGAATTAATCTAGAGTTGCAACACCCTCCATCTATTGATCCAAATAGAAATGTCTTTTCCATATGAATTGCATGTCATCATACATACTGGGGCTCTTTTTAAATGTTTTAGTTTTTAGCTTGTGTTTTTTAAATAGGCTCTATGTTTTATGTTGCACTGCCAATAACTGAGGGGAAACGGTATTTCATGTTCTTTTGTATGCAAGTACATAAGAAAATGACAAATAAAGTGATTCTGATTCTGAAATGTCTGATCTGATTGTATTAAACAACATTCAATTAAACTAACTCACCAACATTGCAGCTTTAGGACAAGCTTGAATTATCCTTCAATCTGCAAAGAGTTTGTTTCATAAAACTCCACCACAGGCATGATTGTTATGATGAGATACTTTATTCTGTGATTATTTAGTTGTGAATGTGTACATAATGCAGGAGGCAGCTGTGCGACCCGTTAATAAAAAAAGAGCTCATCGGGGCTGTCGATGTTGGGTTTTGGTATAGATTCATCCTCATTATAAATGGATGTTGGGTTTTGGTATAGATTCATCCTCATTATAAATGGATGGAGGGTTTTGGTATAGATTCATCCTCATTATAAATGGATGGAGGGTTTTGGTATAGATTCATCCTCATTATAAATGGATGGAGGGTTTTGGTATAGATTCATCCTCATTATAAATGGATGGAGGGTTTTGGTATAGATTCATCCTCATTATAACAATCTAGTGTTGCAATAACTTGCGGCTAGATGGAGATGTGAATGCAAGGACTGTTAGTCGCTCTGGATAAAGACAAGAGAGTGTCTGTGTCTGTGGTTCTGTGTGTCTGGTTGGTCAGTTCGCTGGTTGAGTGCCGTCGCCCAGCCCAGACCCAGAGCCTCCTCAGAGGAAGAGGAACCTGGAGCCAGCGGTCCTGGACCCAGGCCCGGCTCAGAGGAGGCCGTCAGCCAGACCTTCACCAACAGGAACCCCAGGAACCTGGAGCAGATGGCCCTCGCTGTGAAGGACCGAGGATGGGCCACAACCTGGCCTCACCGAGAGTTCTACCACAGGTCTGTCTGTCTGCCTGCCTGCCTGCCTGCCTGCCTGCCTGTCTGTCTGCCTGCCTGCCTGTCTGTCTGTCTGTCTGTCTGCCTGCCTGCCTGTCTGTCTGCCTGCCTGCCTGCCTGCCTGCCTGCCTGCCTGTCTGTCTGTCTGCCTGCCTTTCTGTCTGTCTGCCTGCCTGCCTGCCTGCCTGCCTGCCTGCCTGTCTGTCTGTCTGCCTTTCTGTCTGTCTGTCTGTCTGTCTGTCTGTCTGTCTGTCTGTCTGTCTGTCTGTCTGTCTGTCTGTCTGTCTGTCTGCCTGCCTGTCTTCCCATTGCAATCAGAACTGCAGACTCACTCCCCAGCATCACGTGACCTTTCACCTCTGACCCCTACAGACTGGTGTTCTCTAGGACCCAGCATCACGTGACCTTTCACCTCTGACCCCTACAGACTGGTGTTCTCTAGGACCCAGCATCACGTGACCTTTCACCTCTGACCCCTACAGACTGGTGTTCTCTAGGACCCAGCATCACGTGACCTTTCACCTCGGACCCCTATAGACTGGTGTTCTCTAGGACCCAGCATCACGTGACCTTTCACCTCTGACCCCTACAGACTGGTGTTCTCTAGGACCCAGCATCACGTGACCTTTCACCTCTGACCCCTACAGACTGGTGTTCTCTAGGACCCAGCATCACGTGACCTTTCACCTCTGACTACTACAGACTGGTGTTCTCTAGGACCCAGCATCACGTGACCTTTCACCTCTGACCCCTACAGACTGGTGTTCTCTAGGACCCAGCATCACGTGACAGCGGAGGTGTTTTCGGCGTCCGGCGGTTCGAGTCCCGTTCTGTCCTGTTCCACGCGGGAGTGGGCGGTGAAACAGGAGCTAGGCTCCACCCACTGCGTGGCGGCGTGCCAGGCTGTGGGCGAGGTGTTGGCACGGCGCTGCGCCCAGGCGGGCATCATGAGGATGGTCTATAGAGCTGTTCCCTGGACCTACCGCTCTGACGCTGTGAGTTAACATCACATTCTGGGCGGGAACCCCTTTTGGTGTTAGCATTATGTTATGCTTTAGCTGTTGAAAAATAGCAGATCTACAAGCTCATAGCGCGCCACCGAGTGGCGCGCCACGAGCTTGTAGGTCTGCTATTTTTGAAAAATCGAAGAACGACTGACATAGAAACATAGCTTTTTCAGAAAACTGTCAGGATGTAGAAGACATTTTTAGATTCTGATCTCAGGTCAAAATGGGTTATTATACTACTATACATCTATTATACTGGTCAATAGAGGGGTTGGCACAGCGCTGTGCCCAGGGTGGTCTATAGAGGGGTTGGCACAGCGCTGTGCCCAGGCGGACATCAGGAGGGTGGTCTATAGAGGGGTTGGCACAGCGCTGTGCCCAGGGTGGTCTATAGAGGGGTTGGAAAAGCGCTGTGCCCAGGGTGGTCTATAGAGGGGTTGGCACAGCGCTGTGCCCAGGGTGGTGTATAGAGGGGTTGGCACAGCGCTGTGCCCAGGGTGGTCTATAGAGGGGTTGGCACAGCGCTGTGCCCAGGGTGGTCTATAGAGGGGTTGGCACAGCGCTGTGCCCAGGCGGACATCAGGAGGGTGGTCTATAGAGGTGTGGGCACAGCGCTGTGCCCAGGGTGGTCTATAGAGGGGTTGGCACAGCGCTGTGCCCAGGGTGGTCTATAGAGGGGTTGACACAGCGCTGTGCCCAGGGTGGTCTATAGAGGGGTTGGCACAGCGCTGTGCCCAGGGTGGTCTATAGAGGGGTTGGCACAGCGCTGTGCCCAGGGTGGTCTATAGAGGGGTTGGCACAGCGCTGTGCCCAGGGTGGTCTATAGAGGGGTTGGCACAGCGCTGTATAACCCTTATAGACCAGGTGACATCATAGACCTGGATAAGAGAATCGGGTGACATCATAGACCTGGATAAGAGAATCGGGTGACATCATAGACCTGGATAAGAGAATCGGGTGACATCATAGGGAAATGTTTACGAAACAGAAAGGTTTTTAACCTGCCTTTGAAGATGTCGACTGAGTCACTCTGTGTGAACCCAGTTAGTTAATAGTTGTGTAGTAGTGTTATATATATTATAGTAGTTATAATAATATAATGGTTGTGTAGTAGTGTTATATATTATAGTAGTTATAATAATATAATGGTTGTGTAGTAGTGTTATATATTATAGTAGTTATAATAATATAATGGTTGCGTTTTATTAAAACAGGTCCAGTCCTTCAGGACGGCCATGAAGGAAGGAGGAGTCACGCTGAGTGAACCCAGGAGGAAGTACGTTGGAACCTGACCTTCCTCTCAGGGTCAGAGGTCAAAGGCCAATTGGAACCTGAACTCGACTGTTTCTCAGACATTTCTCACGGAGCAGAGTCACATGACCACGTTGTTCCTTTACTGAATAAAGACGGTTGACAAACAAAATGTTCTGTAAACAGTAGAATAACAATGTCTTTATTTGTTCTGTAAACAGTAGAATAACAATGTCTTTATTTGTTCTGTAAACAGTAGAATAATAATGTATTTATTTGTTCTGTAAACATTGAGGAACCAACAGAATAAGATAAACTCAGTGAACAATGATTTAAAGCAGGGGTGCCCACACTTCTTTGACTTGAGAGCTACTTTCAAAATGACAACATGCAACGAGATCTACCCACCGAAAGAAAATAGTTTAAATATGTACCCGAGGGTGCTTTAGAATAGTGGAGCTGGCATTACATACAAGACACATGCACTTGGAATGGGAAATAGAGCGGGAGAAATGGAATAGGTAGGGTCTTTTGTATTTCATTTCTAATGCTACCAAAGTTTTTGTGCACAGCAACAAAATATTTGCATTGTGGGTTGAGCTGACAGGCCCTTTTTGCTGTCAATCAAGTCACCTTATTTCAAGTGGCAGATGTCAAAAATATATGTATTGTTTTAGGGCCATGTCATGTGATCTACCTGTACAGCCTTTAGGGCCATGTCATGTGATCTACCTGTACAGCCTTTAGGGCCATGTCATGTGATCTACCTGTACAGCCTTTAGGGCCATGTCATGTGATCTACCTGTACAGCCTTTAGGGCCATGTCATGTGATCTACCTGTACAGCCTTTAGGGCCATGTCATGTGATCTACCTGTACAGCCTTTAGGGCCATGTCATGTGATCTACCTGTACAGCCTTTAGGGCCATGTCATGTGATCTACCTGTACAGCCTTTAGGGCCATGTCATGTGATCTACCTGTACAGCCTTTAGGGCCATGTCATGTGATCTACCTGTACAGCCTTTAGGGCCATGTCATGTGATCTACCTGTACAGCCTTTAGGGCCATGTCATGTGATCTACCTGTACAGCCTTTGTGATCTACTGGTATAGAGCGTCGCAGCCCCGCCCCCTCGAGAGACCCGGAAAATAAATCCCCGTTCATTTTCCTCATAGACTTTTCAGAAAGTATTTATTTAAAGACGTTTACGCCGCGGACAAAGACAACTCTTGTCGTGACAAATCACGACAATAAACACAATGTTTTGGGCCAAACAAAGAATTAGAAAGTAGAAAATAACGGCAGGTTACAACACTTTTTTTGTTGTTTTTCTTCTTTGTAATTATTAGTTTGGTCCAAAATATTGTGTCGTCATGATTTGTCACGACTCGAGTTGGCTTCGTACGACGCTTAAAAGGTCTTTAAATAAATACTTTATGAAATGTCTATGAGGGAAAAATGCATTGGGATTCATTTCCTGGGCCTGGCGTCGTCATGGCGGGGCGGGACCTTTTTGGGCACCCCTGGTTTAAATGCATGTGAAGGTAAGATAACATCAGTTTTATCTGAACACGATTAAATGAATGGATGTGAAATAACATTGAATTTGGTCTTACAGCTTTATTGAAACATTACTGACGTGAACAATGATTTATGTGAATGTAAAATAATACTTTATCAGCATTATTACAATTAATAGATGGTAAAATAATGCTTTTATCAGCATTATTACAATGAATAGATGGTAAAATAACACCACTGAAGTTGGGTTGACAGCATATTTAAATGAACAGATGGATAGTTAACATGTGAACATTATGTTTAAATGAACAGATAACATGTTAACATATAGATGACAGCATATTTAAATGAACATAACATTGTTTCTATAATGTGACAGCATATTTAAATGAACAGATAACATGTTAACATATAGATGACAGCATATTTAAATGAACATAACATTGTTTCTATAATGTGACAGCATATTTAAATGAACAGATAACATGTTAACATATCGTTATCTAATATCTAATGTTTGACAGCATCATTTGGCTCAGAGGTGAATGTGGATAAAGTGCTTTGTGGAAGTGAAGAATGGTTGATTAGAACACAATGATAACATAATCTCTGCTGTCGGGAAGAAACCTCATAACTCCATAATGCTCATTTTCAGGAAATTAAGAAAACCTTATATTTTTGGTGTTGTGTCTTTATATAACAATTGCGTCCATGAGAGGTGGTGGAGTTAGCTGCTTTATAGCAGACATTTTGAGAGGGGGAGAGGTGGTGGAGTTAGCTGCTTTATAGCAGACCGTTTGAGAGGGGGAGAGGTGGTGGAGTTAGCTGCTTTATAGCAGACAGTTTGAGAGGGGGAGAGGTGGTGGAGTTAGCTGCTTTATAGCAGACAGTTTGAGAGGGGGAGAGGTGGTGGAGTTAGCTGCTTTATAGCAGACAGTTTGAGAGGGGGAGAGGTGGTGGAGTTAGCTGCTTTATAGCAGACAGTTTGAGGGTCCAATGGAGTTAAGAGGTTTTGTCCAAAGCACTTTACTACTTTCCATTGGTTCAACATTTTTGAAACAACAAGTTATTAAGTTTCCTCCCGAAAAATAGTGTGTGAACTTGAACTTTATTGAGAGGATGGCCCCTTGAGATGGAGAGGATGGCCCCTTGAGATGGAGAGGATGGCCCCTTGAGATGCCGCATCTCGTTTTATTGAGAGGATGGCCCCTTGAGATGCCGCATCTCGTTTTATTGAGAGGATGGCCCCTTGAGATGCCGCATCTCGTTTTATTGAGAGGATGGCCCCTTGAGATGCCGCATCTCGTTTTATTGAGAGGATGGCCCCTTGAGATGCCGCATCTCGTTTTATTGAGAGGATGGCCCCTTGAGATGTCGCATCTCGTTTTATTGAGAGGATGGCCCCTTGAGATGTCGCATCTCGTTTTATTGAGAGGATGGCCCCTTGAGATGTCGCATCTCGTTTTCGAGGGGGTCCTATACATACAAAATACAAACAATACAGAAGCATCGCAGAGGTTACAACACACATCAGATGATACAAATAATGGATAAAATAATGAACCAGAGTTCATTAATTGGATGAATAAATTGAAGAGGAATGAGAAGGAATGTCTAGCGTGAGGAATGAGAAGGAATGTCTAGCGTGAGGAATGAGAAGGAATGTCTAGCGTGAGGAATGATCAGCGACGTTGAATGAAGGTGAATAATTCACCGTGATCGGTTTGTTATGAAAACAGGGTGCAGTACTTTAGTTCGACTAGTCATTGGTCCGAAAAACGACAACCCACCTAACCATAACCATAACCCACCTCAAACCATAACCATAACCATAACCCACCTCAAACCCTAACCATAACCCACCTCAAACCCTAACCATAACCCACCTCAAACCATAACCATAACCATAACCGCAAGCACGGGAGCAGGCGCCTAATGCCCTGTGGGATTTACATGCGGTCCCCATGAAAACAAGGTGTGGACAGACAGGCACACCGTAGTCTATAGAAAACCATCTGATTTGGTACAGGTATGTACAATGTACACACATACACACAGTATGAAACATGCAAACACACACATACATATTACGCACTCGCTCACGCACACATGCAACCCACGCACACATGCAACACACGCTCACGCACACATGCAACACACGCTCACGCACACATGCAACACACGCTCACGCACACATGCAACACACACCCACGCACACATGCAACATACACATATATTTAGGCAGGCCACACGCTGGTCAATATAAACCCACATGTAGAACAATCATGCAGGAAGATAGAAGTTCAGCCATGTTTGATGCCAAGAAATGAAGACAATTAATTAATTACACCCGTAAGAAATATTAACCCTAATATATATATATATAATAACAGCTGCTGTGAGCTTTTAGATCTAATATTACCACAACAGCAGCTGCTGTGAGCTTGTAGATCTGCTATTTGTTTTTCTTTTTCCATCGTGCCCTAAATATGGACATCAGCGTTTAAGAGGTTAATTTCAGCATGAAGGCACTTCAGATACATATGGAGAATATAGATCTATAAACATAGAACAGGCCTGCAGCTATACTATAGATCTATAAACATAGAACAGGCCTACAGCTATACTATAGCAGACCAGAGCAAAAACACAGTTCACAACATTGATTAATATTCATTTAACCTCGTTAAAATTAATCGAAGCTCCTCATGAATATTAATGTCTACTCATTGGCATCGTTTGGCATCGTGGAATTCAGCGTTCCGTCTTACACTTTAGTCCAGAAACCGTTTCAAACATCTATTTCAGTGGTTTTCAACCAGGGGTCCTTGAGGGGGTTCCAGGTGGTCCCCATGTGGTCCGGGGACCACCAGGGGTCCTTGAGGGGGTTCCAGGTGGTCCCCATGTGGTCCGGGGACCACCAGGGGTCCTTGAGGGGGTTCCAGGTGGTCCCCAGATAAATGGAGAGTTGGTAACCAAATGGACCCTTTTATAGATCTGTAACTCTTGAGTGTAAAATGGGTCCATTTGGTTTAATTCTCAAGAGTTAAACACCTGCCTTACTTAATAATTGTTATTTTGATCGTTTGCCTTAATTAATGGTACCAACATCATGTTATCTCTCCTAATGGTACCAACATCATGTTATCTCTCCTAATGGTACCAACACCATGTTATCTCTCCTAATGGTACCAACATCATGTTATCTCTCCTAATGGTACCAACATCATGTTATCTCTCCTAATGGTACCAACATCATGTTATCTCTCCTAATGGTACCAACATCATGTTGTCTCTCCTAATGGTACCAACATCATGTTGTCTCTCCTAATGGTACCAACATCATGTTATCTCTCCTAATGGTACCAACATCATGTTATCTCTCCTAATGGTACCAACATCATGTTATCTCTCCTAATGGTACCAACATCATGTTATCTCTCCTAATGGTACCAACACCATGTTATCTCTCCTAATGGTACCAACATCATGTTATCTCTCCTAATGGTACCAACATCATGTTATCTCTCCTAATGGTACCAACATCATGTTATCTCTCCTAATGGTACCAACATCATGTTATCTCTCCTAATGGTACCAACATCATGTTATCTCTCCTAATGGTACCAACACCATGTTATCTCTCCTAATGGTACCAACACCATGTTATCTCTCCTAATGGTACCAACACCATGTTATCTCTCCTAATGGTACCAACACCATGTTATCTCTCCTAATGGTACCAACACCATGTTATCTCTCCTAATGGTACCAACATCATGTTATCTCTCCTAATGGTACCAACACCATGTTATCTCTCCTAATGGTACCAACATCATGTTATAACCCCTAATGGTACCAACATCATGTTATCTCTCCTAATGGTACCAACATCATGTTATCTCTCCTAATGGTACCAACATCATGTTATCTCTCCTAATGGTACCAACACCATGTTATCTCTCCTAATGGTACCAACACCATGTTATCTCTCCTAATGGTACCAACATCATGTTATCTCTCCTAATGGTACCAACATCATGTTATCTCTCCTAATGGTACCAACACCATGTTATCTCTCCTAATGGTACCAACACCATGTTATCTCTCCTAATGGTACCAACATCATGTTATCTCTCCTAATGGTACCAACATCATGTTATCTCTCCTAATGGTACCAACATCATGTTATCTCTCCTAATGGTACCAACATCATGTTATCTCTCCTAATGGTACCAACATCATGTTATCTCTCCTAATGGTACCAACACCATGTTATCTCTCCTAATGGTACCAACATCATGTTATCTCTCCTAATGGTACCAACACCATGTTATCTCTCCTAATGGTACCAACATCATGTTATCTCTCCTAATGGTACCAACATCAATACAGCATGGAATTATGGACAAAATCTAATGCAACGACAACAAAATATTCTTTAGTTTTGGGTCTGAGAGGCTAAATGTCATCAAACGGTGGTCCGTGGCTCAAATGGGTCTGAGAGGCTAAATGTCATAATGGTGGTCCGTGGCTCAAATGGGTCTGAGAGGCTAAATGTCATAATGGTGGTCCGTGGCTCAAATGCTGAATAACTAAATAATGGACCTTGATGTGAAAAGAGTTGAAAACCACTGAAATATTTATGTCAACATACAGTAACCACTGTAATTACATCATATATGTCAACATATCCCCTCTGTAATTACATCATATATGTCAACATATCCCCTCTGTAAATACATCATATATGTCAACATATCCCCTCTGTAATTACATCATATATGTCAACATATCCCCTCTGTAATTACATCATATATGTCAACATATCCCCTCTGTAAATACATCATATATGTCAACATATCCCCTCTGTAAATACATCATATATGTCAACATATCCCCTCTGTAAATACATATTTTCCCTAAAACCCTTTATAAGATTTAAATATATCATAATACTTTGATTAGCGTTAGAGTTGATATCAGATCTACACATAACTTCAACACTAAGCCTTTACCTTTAAACAGGAAATACAAATTGCATAGATTTCAACCAATAAGGAGCGAGGGAGGTCTGCAGAGGGCGGAGTCATTAGAAATGTATTAACATATATAAATAGACGTATCACATGAATATTCATGATAAACATGGTCCTATCACATGAATATTCATGATAAACATGGTCCTATCACATGAATATTCATGATAAACATGGTCCTATCACATGAATATTCATGATAAACATGGTCCTATCACATGAATATTCATGATAAACATGGTCATGAATATTCATGATAAACATGGTCCTATCACATGAATATTCATGATAAACATGGTCATGAATATTCATGACAAACATGGTCCTATCACATGAATATTCATGATAAACATGGTCATGAATATTCATGATAAACATGGTCCTATCACATGAATATTCATGATAAACATGGTCCTATCATTATGAATATTCATGATAAACATGGTCCTATCACATGAATATTCATGATAAACATGGTCATGAATATTCATGATAAACATGGTCATGAATATTCATGATAAACATGGTCCTATCACATGAATATCCATGATAAACATGGTCCTATCATTATGAATATTCATGATAAACATGGTCATGAATATTCATGATAAACATGGTCCTATCACATGAATATTCATGATAAACATGGTCCTATCACATGAATATTCATGATAAACATGGTCCTATCATTATGAATATTCATGATAAACATGGTCATGAATATTCATGATAAACATGGTCATGAATATTCATGATAAACATGGTCATGAATATTCATGATAAACATGGTCATGAATATTCATGATAAACATGGTCATGAATATTCATGATAAACATGGTCATGAATATTCATGATAAACATGGTCATGAATATTCATGATAAACATGGTCATGAATATTCATGATAAACATGGTCATGAATATTCATGATAAACATGGTCATGAATATTCATGATAAACATGGTCGTAAAGCTCCGGTTCAACAATACTGAAAAGTAGAAAAAACAAACAACGTATTGAATATCCTGATTGGTGAATACTATAATACTATAATTATACTGTATACTATGTAGTAATATCCTGCTTGAATACTACTAATTATTACACTGGCCCCCAGTGGACCAGCGGTTAGGGCCCGTACCACCTGGCAGCCGGTCTCTGGTTCGATTCCCGGCTGGCTAAACCATTTCCTCTGTCTGTCTGTCTTGGGGTCATTTTAACCACTGATGTTAACAGTTATTTTATAAACATATATTTATAGATCCATTTCAACACGATGTCGTTGTTATGAATGAAGGTTTAAGCCCGATGGGGACACCAAAGTGGAAATTACATTAAAATGCGATCTATAAACCCATGTTAAAACCCAACCTGTTGTTTAGATCTATAAACCCATGTTAAAACCCAACCTGTTGTTTAGATCTATAAACCCATGTTAAAACCCAACCTGTTGTTTAGATCTATAAACCCATGTTAAAACCCAACCTGTTGTTTAGATCTATAAACCCATGTTAAAACCCAACCTGTTGTTTAGATCTATAAACCCATGTTAAAACCCAACGTGACCCAACGCCGTGAAATCACTCCCTGGTGTCTCCGCCCGGCCGTGTCACTTCCTGTGGTTCAGGTGTGACTGCTTCCTGTCGGGGGGGCTCGGGGGAGGGGCTAGTGTCCACACAGGCTCTCTGGTGGACCAATCCCCTGCTGCGGCCCTGCTGGCTCCGCCTCCGTTGCCCCGGAGACCGCTTGGGACTGCCCGGCAACTGGAAAATAAAATCACACCCGTGTGAAGTGAGTGGTGCAACTCCGTGTGGGGGTCCCGGGGGGAGGGCATCCAGACCCCCAGGAACGCACCCAGGAACCCTAACCCGCGTCCGAAACGGTTGAGAAATGACAGTTACCGTGTGTTATTTATGTATTGTTTGGGGAGATGTGTGTACTTCAATGCTTGATTATTCTTTTTATCTTTTACATTTTATTATCATTATTATATCACTATTATTAGTATTGTAAGGTGTTTCAGAGCTGTGTTTTGAGTGCCTGAGGACCCCCTCTAAAACCACATGATGCCTGAGGACCCCCTCTAAAACCACATGATGCCTGAGGACCCCCTCTAAAACCACATGATGCCTGAGGACCCCCTCTAAAACCACATGATGCCTGAGGACCCTCTCTAAAACCACATGATGCCTGAGGACCCCCTCTAAAACCACATGATGCCTGAGGACCCCCTCTAAAACCACATGATGCCTGAGGACCCCCTCTAAAACCACATGATGCATCTCAAGGGACTCCTCTAAATTAAATTAAATTTCAATATATAATATTGTGCGTGTGTGTGTGTGTGTGTGTGTGTGTGTTTGTGTGTGTGTTTGGTTGCGCACAGGTGTTACCTGTTCGTTCATCTCATCGTCCAATAGGCTGACAGAGTGTTACCTGTTCGTTCATCTCATCGTCCAATAGGCTGACAGAGTGTTACCTGTTCGTTCATCTCATCGTCCAATAGGCTGACAGAGTGTTACCTGTTCGTTCATCTCATCGTCCAATAGGCTGATAGAGTGTTACCTGTTCGTTCATCTCATCGTCCAATAGGCTGATAGATTGCATCAGAGAGAACAGGTTCATTCTGCCGCTGCGATCAGCCTGGAACACAGATCATTACATCATTACTACTGATCAGCCTGGAACACAGATCATTACATCATTACTACTGATCAGCCTGGAACACAGATCATTACATCATTACTACTGATCAGCCTGGAACACAGATCATTACATCATTACTACTGATCAGCCTGGAACACAGATCATTACATCATTACTACTGATCAGCCTGGAACACAGATCATTACATCATTACTACTGATCAGCCTGGAACACAGATCATTACATCATTACTACTGATCAGCCTGGAACACAGATCACAAATCATCAGATTTCAGTCGACTAAATCTACAGTTGATTTAGGCGACTAAAATGTATTTTGGCGTTGCCTTGATGCCGTCGTAACGTTGGCGTTGCCTTGATGCCGTCGTAACGTTGGCGTTGCCTTGATGCCGTCGTAATGACTGATTTTACACTTGCTGAAAATAGCCGATCTACAAGCTCACGTGTCACAGCGTGACGCGTTGTGAGCTTGTAGATCTGCTATTCTCAGCATGCAACCAAGTGTAAAATAACTTACACTGGATCTCTTGTCCACTAGTCGCTTCCTAACATTTTAGTCTAGTTTTTATTTGTTATTTGACGAAATTGTCAGTACATTTAGTCTTAGTTTTAGGCCCAGGCTACACCTACATGGATCTTTTGCAAAACGGATATTTCCGTCCTCCGTTTTAGAAGAAATCACTGCCCATACGACAGACATATCTGAGTCCACACACAAACGCAGAAACACATTGAACACAGGATAAAATCACTGCAGTAGCAGGTTTCAATTGTCGGCTAATTTATATTTGATTTTATATTTACACTTATGAGGTGCCAATCATATTTTTGAATGAAGAAATAAGTACCACATTTTAAAAGCCACATAAATTGTGAGTGGAAGTGGAATATGTTTATATGTGCGTAAATCTCCAAATCCCGACTTTTCTCTCCATATAATTTAAACAACACTTTACCATTGCTCTGGCGACTTGGCAAGTCCTGCACAGAAAATAATAGTAGAGTCAGACCTATAGAAGTGTCGCGTACACAACCAGTTGTGAGCTTGTAGACGTGGCTATATTTTCCAGGTGTATAATAAATGTCACGTTATAATGTAGGCTAATAAAAGTTCACATTGTCGGCATGCAGGCGCAGTGACAGCGGAATGCAGTCAAGGGTGAGCCCTTTATTATCTAAACAGGAGAGAGATGTGCCATATATGCCCTTTATTATCTAAACAGGAGAGAGATGTGCCATATATGCCCTTTATTATCTAAACAGGAGAGAGATGTGCCATATATGCCCTTTATTACCTAAACAGGAGAGAGATGTGCCATATATGCCCTTTATTACCTAAACAGGAGAGAGATGTGCCATATATGCCCTTTATTACCTAAACAGGAGAGAGATGTGCCATATATGCGTATTGGTAGGTTAATATCCACAGTTTATCTGTAGCGGTCCGCAATTAACCTATTGTTCAAGCTTCACACTCGGCACCAATACATATGAAACCACCAGTCCGCACTGGACTAGTAGCTGATATATGTATTATTGGATGCAGCAGAGCCTTTGCTCGCTGCAGTTGATGCAACATATGATACGTTTTAAAGTTGTTAACAGTGATATATAAACATGAACAATCGGATAGATTTGCATTTCTGCATTTCTCACCTAATTATAGTAAAAATTATATGCGCTAATAAGCGGTGACGTCATCGTTTCTCAAAAGCTCCGTTTCACATGACTACACAGATCCACTGATCCGGATAACTTTAGAAAATCTTCACTTATTTATCCGTTTCCAAAAACCTCTGTTTGAGTGGCCGAAAACGCCGTCTGCGTGTGGCTGGAAGGCCCAAACGTCTGCGTGTGGCTGGAAGGCCCAAACGCACAAAGAGATGTCTGCGTGTGGCTGGAAGGCCCAAACGCACAAAGAGATGTCTGCGTGTGGCTGGAAGGCCCAAACGTCTGCGTGTGGCTGGAAGGCCCAAACGCACAAAGAGATGTCTGCGTGTGGCTGGAAGGCCCAAACGTCTGCGTGTGGCTGGAAGGCCCAAACGCACAAAGAGATGTCTGCGTGTGGCTGGAAGGCCCAAACGTCTGCGTGTGGCTGGAAGGCCCAAACGCACAAAGAGATGTCTGCGTGTGGCTGGAAGGCCCAAACGTCTGCGTGTGGCTGGAAGGCCCAAAACGCACAAAGAGATGTCTGCGTGTGGCTGAAAGGCCCAAACGCACAAAGAGATGTCTGCGTGTGGCTGGAAGGCCCAAACGCACAAAGAGATGTCTGCGTGTGGCTGGAAGGCCCAAACGCACAAAGAGATGTCTGCGTGTGGCTGGAAGGCCCAAACGCACAAAGAGATGTCTGCGTGTGGCTGGAAGGCCCAAACGCACAAAGAGATGTCTGCGTGTGGCTGGAAGGCCCAAACGCACAAAGAGATGTCTGCGTTTAGCAAAAGATCCACATACGTGTGGCCTGGGCCTTAGTCATTATAGCTTAGTTTTCATTAATACATCAATAGATCAATAAATCAATAAATCAATCAATGGATCACTTCTTGCATCACTCACCTTCTGAGCCTCGTTAATGGTGATGGTGGGCGTGGCTGCTTGTGGAGTGTCCGGATTGGTCGACGACTGGGGGGCGGAGTCTTCAAACACCTTGATGTGTGCGTGTGTGTGTGTGTGTGGGGGGGGGTGGCGGGTTGTAATGAAAGAAAGACAAAGGTATATTCAAACTTTCTCTGCAAACAGATCTGTTAATAGATATAATAGTAGATATGAATAGTATAACACACACACACACACACACACACACACACACACACACACACACACACACACACACACACACACACACACACACACACACACACACACACACACACACACACACACACACACACACACACAATCAAGAATCATAAAAATGGTGGGGGCGATCACCTCCACCTCTGGATCCCCTCAAACCATTACAACCAATCACCAAGCTTCATTATTACAACCAATCACCAAGCTTCATTATTACAACCAATCACCAAGCTTCATTATTACAACCAATCACCAAGCTTCATTATTAGAAATTGTGGCTGAACAAACTTCTTTATATGTTATATCTAATAATAATAATAATAATAATGATAATAATAATATGAACAACAAACCTCTTTATATGCGGCTGTATCAGCTTCATCTGGACTGTCCACGCCTTCATCATCATCATCGATCCCCTCATCATCATCCTCCTCCTCATCCTCCTCCTCTTCCTCCTCCTCTTCCTCTTCATCCTCCTCCTCTTCCTCCCCCTCTTCTCTCTGCAGAGACAGCGCCCTCTTCTGGTCTCTGGACTTCCTCCTCCAGAGGGCGCTGTGACGCTGCTGACTGGAACACATTAATATAAAGACAATGATAATGAACTGACATTATAATTACAATGATAATGAACTGACATTATAATTACAATGATAATGAACTGACATTATAATTACAATGATAATGAACTGACATTATAATTACAATGATAATGAACTGACATTATAATTACAATGATAATGAACTGACATTATAATTACAATGATAATGAACTGACATTATAATTACAATGATAATGAACTGACATTATAATTACAATGATAATGAACTGACATTATAATTACAATGATAATGAACTGACATTATAATTACAATGATAATGAACTGACATTATAATTACAATGATAATGAACTGACATTATAATTACAATGATAATGAACTGACATTATAATTACAATGATAATGAACTGACATTATAATTACAATGATAATGAACTGACATTATAATTACAATGATAATGAACTGACATTATAATTACAATGATAATGAACTGACATTATAATTACAATGATAATGAACTGACATTATAATTACAATGATAATGAACTGACATTATAATTACAATGATAATGAACTGACATTATAATTACAATGATAATGAACTGACATTATAATTACAATGATAATGAACTAACATTATAATGATATTGCTTTGCAGAACACGATGAAACAAGTTTAGAACAATTACAGCTGAAACAGACTCACCTGTTGATGTAACGATGCTCGTTACGACTCACCTGTTGATGTAACGATGCTCGTTAAGACTCACCTGTTGATGTAACGATGCTCGTTAGACTCACCTGTTGATGTAACGATGCTCGTTAGACTCACCTGTTGATGTAACGATGCTCGTTAAGACTCACCTGTTGATGTAACGATGCTCGTTAAGACTCACCTGTTGATGTAACGATGCTCGTTAAGACTCACCTGTTGATGTAACAATGCTCATTAAGACTCACCTGTTGATGTAACGATGCTCGTTAAGACTCACCTGTTGATGTAACAATGCTCGTTAAGACTCACCTGTTGATGTAACAATGCTCATTAAGACTCACCTGTTGATGTAACAATGCTCATTAAGACTCACCTGGCGTTGAGGATCCCGTTGTAGGTGAGCAGCTGCCTCATGAAGCCCTCGTTAGGCTTAACGATGGGGCGTCGGTCTCGGACGTACGCCATCGCCACGTCCAGCGTCCAGCGCTGAGACTTCATGACGTAGGCGATGACAGTGGACGCACTGCGGGACACGCCCATCTTACAGTGGACCAATACCGACTGACCGCTCTTCCTATTGGAGGAGACAGAGAGAGAGGGACACGCCCATCTT
>NW_027638626.1:429798-454798 GCF_951216825.1 Electrona antarctica
GGGACACGCCCATCTTACAGTGGACCAATACCGACTGACCGCTCTTCCTATTGGAGGAGACAGAGAGAGAGGGACACGCCCATCTTACAGTGGACCAATACCGACTGACCGCTCTTCCTATTGGAGGAGACAGAGAGAGAGGGACACGCCCATCTTACAGTGGACCAATACCGACTGACCGCTCTTCCTATTGGAGGAGACAGAGAGAGAGGGACACGCCCATCTTACAGTGGACCAATACCGACTGACCGCTCTTCCGATTGGAGGAGACAGAGAGAGAGGGACACGCCCATCTTACAGTGGACCAATACCGACTGACCGCTCTTCCTATTGGAGACAGAGAGAGAGGGACACGCCCATCTTACAGTGGACCAATAACGACTGACCGCTCTTCCTATTGGAGGAGACAGAGAGAGAGGGACACGCCCATCTTACAGTGGACCAATACCGACTGACCGCTCTTCCTATTGGAGAAGACATAAGATATATAGGAGATGGGCTGTCAATCAGACAGGACTTTTCTGATTGGATGTATGGGCTGTCAATCAGACAGGACTTTTCTGATTGGATGTATGGGCTGTCAATCAGACAGGACTTTTCTGATTGTATGTATGGGCTGTCAATCAGACAGGACTTTTCTGATTGGATGTATGGGCTGTCAATCAAGGCCAGAAAGTAGTTTTTGCCACTCAGTAGGCGTTCCCTTCCTGCGTAACTTCTGGGTATGATGATGATGTCACATGAGGTATGGGTGTGGTTTAGGGTAGCTGACGGTGTCTCTAAAGGTGTCTGTAGGGTGGTGTTAAGGTGTAGATATCTACCTGGCTGAGTCTATAAAGGTGTAGATATCTACCTGGCTGAGTCTATAAAGGTGTAGATATCTACCTGGCTGAGTCTATAAAGGTGTAGATATCTACCTGGCTGAGTCTATAAAGGTATAGATATCTACCTGGCTGAGTCTATAAAGGTGTAGATATCTACCTGGCTGAGTCTATAAAGGTGTAGATATCTACCTGGCTGAGTCTATAAAGGTGTAGATATCTACCTGGCTGAGTCTATAAAGGTGTAGATATCTACCTGGCTGAGTCTATAAAGGTGTAGATATCTACCTGGCTGAGTCTATAAAGGTGTAGATATCTACCTGGCTGAGTCTATAAAGGTGTAGATATCTACCTGGCTGAGTCTATAAAGGTATAGATATCTACCTGGCTGAGTCTATAAAGGTGTAGATATCTACCTGGCTGAGTCTATACAGGTGTAGATATCTACCTGGCTGAGTCTATAAAGGTGTAGATATCTACCTGGCTGAGTCTATACAGGTGTAGATATCTACCTGGCTGAGTCTATAAAGGTGTAGATATCTACCTGACTGAGTCTATAAAGGTATAGATATCTACCTGGCTGAGTCTATAAAGGTATAGATATCTACCTGGCTGAGTCTATAAAGGTGTAGATATCTACCTGGCTGAGTCTATAAAGGTATAGATATCTACCTGGCTGAGTCTATAAAGGTGTAGATATCTACCTGGCTGAGTCTATAAAGGTGTAGATATCTACCTGGCTGAGTCTATAAAGGTGTAGATATCTACCTGGCTGAGTCTATAAAGGTATAGATATCTACCTGGCTGAGTCTATAAAGGTGTAGATATCTACCTGGCTGAGTCTATACAGGTGTAGATATCTACCTGGCTGAGTCTATAAAGGTGTAGATATCTACCTGGCTGAGTCTATACAGGTGTAGATATCTACCTGGCTGAGTCTATAAAGGTGTAGATATCTACCTGACTGAGTCTATAAAGGTATAGATATCTACCTGGCTGAGTCTATAAAGGTGTAGATATCTACCTGGCTGAGTCTATAAAGGTATAGATATCTACCTGGCTGAGTCTATACAGGTGTAGATATCTACCTGGCTGAGTCTATAAAGGTGTAGATATCTACCTGACTGAGTCTATAAAGGTGTAGATATCTACCTGGCTGAGTCTATAAAGGTGTAGATATCTACCTGGCTGAGTCTATACAGGTGTAGATATCTACCTGGCTGAGTCTATAAAGGTGTAGATATCTACCTGGCTGTTAAGTTAGTAAGTGCATAAATAAATCACAGGGACAAGTATTTAGGAGACCGGTCTGTTTACTTCTCTCTCCACATGCATAACAGCGGATACAACCTGCCTTCCTTTCATCATTTTCTGAAATGCAGCAGGAGCAGAACATAGTCCATAAGGCACCCTGCAGTACTGGTATAGGCCCTCATGTGTAATGAAAGCAGTAAGCCCTTTGCTCTCCTTGTGCAGTTCCAGCTGATGGTATGCACTTTTCAGGTCCAAGGTGGAAAACATTACAGAACCACGCAGCTCTGACAGCAAGTCTTCAATCAGTGGTAAGGGATGGCTGTCAGGCACCACTGCCTTGTTGGGTTCCCTCATATCCACAAACATGCGGATCTTTCCAGTTTTTCTACTGGTAACAACAATAGGGGACACCCACTCAGACGAATCAATTTTCTCAATGATTCCCTGTTCTTCCAGTTCATTCAGTTCTTTGGTGACAGCCTCACGTACTGAAAGTGGCAGACGGCGGAGCTTTTGCTGGACAGGTTTCACATCTGAGCGGATTTGCACTTTATGCACAAAGTTCTTAGCATGTCCAATTCCTTCTTCCACCTTTCGATCCATGGGTGAGAGTAGAGGTTCTGGTTAGGAGATAACTGCACAGTCCATTATAGGTGGCGGTTCCACCAAACGTCCTCCTTTTATCTCAATGTTAAGGGCTTCACACATGTCCAGCCCAATCAGAGGTGTGCCGGACTCGACAACATTGAAAAACCCGGTAGCACTCCTATTTTGGTGACTGTAGCTTCAAGGCGTCCAAGTACTGGCAGTTTATGCTTTGAGTATGTCTGCAGCTGTACTGTAGGTGGGCTGAGTTTGCTCTTCTTGAAGTGCTCCATGTATATCTCTTTTGGAATTATTGAAGCACCAGACCCAGTGTCAACTAGCATGTCACCGTTATAGATTTGGGATTTCGGTGTGGCGAGAGTGAAATTTCCAATTAGTTTCCCTCTAACAGCCTTCCTGTTGTTGACACATAGTACCTGCACCTCTGGCAGTTCAACTTCATTCACTGATGTAGTTGTAGCAGATCTGCAAACTCGAGAAAAAATACCTATTTTTCCACATGTGTTGCATTTGGAATTCTTTGCTGGGCAAGACTGATCATTAGCAATGTGACTTGATGACCCACATCTGTAACACTGACTGGTTCCACTTTGTCTGTCCTCCCTTTGTCTCCTGGGGCTTTGAGTTCCAGACATCCTATTTCCTTGTCTGTACACTGCATTAACATGACTCGTTTCAGCTTCCATAAACGTCTTGGCATCAGCCATAGCCGTTTCCATTGTTCTGACTAAAGTGACAGTTCTATCAAGTGTTAATTTGTGCTCAAACAACAGTTCTTCACGGATGCGGGGCATGCATGTCTTCTCAACTATTTGATCACGTAGCATTTCAGATTCCATTGCGCCAAAATTGCACGTCTTGGCGAGCTCCCGTAGCGCTGCCAAATAGTGATCAATTGACTCACCCACAGCCTGAGCACGCTGCCTAAAACGGTACCTCTCCGCAACGATGTTGACTTTTGGTGTAAAGAAGGTCTGTAAAGCCAGCATGGTTCCATCGTATGTATCAGCAGTAAGCGGTAATGTATTGTACAGTCTCTGTGCTTCTGTTCCCAAACAATGTATTGTACAGTCTCTGTGCTTCTGTTCAATGTATTGTACAGTCTCTGTGCTTCTGTTCAATGTATTGTACAGTCTCTGTGCTTCTGTTCAATGTATTGTACAGTCTCTGTGCTTCTGTTCAATGTATTGTACAGTCTCTGTGCTTCTGTTCAATGTATTGTACAGTCTCTGTGCTTCTGTTCAATGTATTGTACAGTCTCTGTGCTTCTGTTCAATGTATTGTACAGTCTCTGTGCTTCTGTTCAATGTATTGTACAGTCTCTGTGCTTCTGTTCAATGTATTGTACAGTCTCTGTGCTTCTGTTCAATGTATTGTACAGTCTCTGTGCTTCTGTTCAATGTATTGTACAGTCTCTGTGCTTCTGTTCAATGTATTGTACAGTCTCTGTGCTTCTGTTCAATGTATTGTACAGTCTCTGTGCTTCTGTTCAATGTATTGTACAGTCTCTGTGCTTCTGTTCAATGTATTGTACAGTCTCTGTGCTTCTGTTCAATGTATTGTACAGTCTCTGTGCTTCTGTTCAATGTATTGTACAGTCTCTGTGCTTCTGTTCAATGTATTGTACAGTCTCTGTGCTTCTGTTCCCAAACAATGTATTGTACAGTCTCTGTGCTTCTGTTCAATGTATTGTACAGTCTCTGTGCTTCTGTTCAATGTATTGTACAGTCTCTGTGCTTCTGTTCCCAAACAATGTATTGTACAGTCTCTGTGCTTCTGTTCCCAAACAGTGAATTAGCAGAGCTCGTTTCCTTTCCGCAGCAAAGTTGGATCCTCCGATCGCAACCAGGTAGTTATCAAACAACTTTTTCCAAGCTTCAAATGTTACTTTCGGTTCTCCCGGGCACTCCAGGAATGCAGCAGGCGGTTGTAATCCGAGCAGAGCCATTTTCGTTTTTATCCTCGTCGCCAATTGTTAAGTTAGTAAGTGCATAAATAAATCACAGGGACAAGTATTTAGGAGACCGGTCTGTTTACTTCTCTCTCCACATGCATAACAGCGGATACAACCTGCCTTCCTTCTTTTCTTACACACACCACGCTACCACCCTCTAGTGGGTGGATGCCAAACATAATCTGAACACAACACTGGCTGAGTCTATAAAGGTGTAGGTATCTTTCCAGTGAGGCAGCAGGTCTGTAGGGTGTAGTAGGGTGTATATAGGGTGTAGGTAGGGTGGTGTAGGGTGTATATAGGGTGTAGGTAGGGTGGTGTAGGGTGTAGTAAATGGTAAATGGTGCATTTATATATGTGTTAGGGTGTAGATATCTACCTGGCTGAGTCTATAAAGGTGTAGGTATCTTTCCAGTGAGGCAGCAGGTCTGTAGGGTGTAGTAGGGTGTATATAGGGTGTAGGTAGGGTGGTGTAGGGTGTATATAGGGTGTAGGTAGGGTGGTGTAAGGTGTAGTAAATGGTAAATGGTGCATTTATATATGTGTTAGGGTGTAGATATCTACCTGGCTGAGTCTATAAAGGTGTAGGTATCTTTCCAGTGAGGCAGCAGGTCTGTAGGGTGTAGTAGGGTGTATATAGGGTGTAGGTAGGGTGGTGTAGGGTGTATATAGGGTGTAGGTAGGGTGGTGTAGGGTGTAGTAAATGGTGCATTTATATATGTGTTAGGGTGTAGATATCTACCTGGCTGAGTCTATAAAGGTGTAGGTATCTTTCCAGTGAGGCAGCAGGTCTGTAGGGTGTAGTAGGGTGTATATAGGGTGTAGGTAGGGTGGTGTAGGGTGTATATAGGGTGTAGGTAGGGTGGTGTAGGGTGTAGTAAATGGTAAATGGTGCATTTATATATGTGTTAGGGTGTAGATATCTACCTGGCTGAGTCTATAAAGGTGTAGGTATCTTTCCAGTGAGGCAGCAGGTCTGTAGGGTGTAGTAGGGTGTATATAGGGTGTAGGTAGGGTGGTGTAGGGTGTATATAGGGTGTAGGTAGGGTGGTGTAGGGTGTAGTAAATGGTAAATGGTGCATTTATATATGTGTTAGGGTGTAGATATCTACCTGGCTGAGTCTATAAAGGTGTAGGTATCTTTCCAGTGAGGCAGCAGGTCCGTCGCCTCCACATCGTACACTCTGATGTTCATGTAAGTGAAGGATTCTGGGAAGAAGTTGTCGATCTCTCTGGTGACGTTCAGGATGTATCCTACACTGTAAACATAATGATACAATGTAACAATGTTAAAATAACAATGAATCCCAACACTGTAAACAACTACAGCCAGCACTGATTCTGTTTCTGTCCACTTCCTGTACAGTACCATCTGAACATCTGTCCATTTCCTGTACAGTACCATCTGAACATCTGTCCATTTCCTGTACAGTACCATCTGAACATCTGTCCATTTCCTGTACAGTACCATCTGAACATCTGTCCACTTCCTGTACAGTACCATCTGAACATCTGTCCATTTCCTGTACAGTACCATCTGAACATCTGTCCATTTCCTGTACAGTACCATCTGAACATACATGTATGAAGTTAACACCTTGAGGGCCCGGGGTTATTTAATAACCCAGGGTTATTTAATCCATTAAATCAGAGCCCCCTGCGATTTATAGCAGCGGAGCACATTTACCGACGGACCGGATGTTATCCCGGATGTGGATGTAGCAGCTAAATGTAGCCAAAACACTCCCGAGGCGATCGACAACAACGGGAGGTATGATTAATTCTAACGCGACTAGCGACGGGACCGCGGAATGACGGAATGATTTAGATCAAGAGTTATTCATGTTTTAAGATTTTCGATCTCGTCGGCTAAACTGGGGGGGAACATTTTCAATGACGCTCCCAGCCTGTGGAGCGGCGCTCCCAGCCTGTGGAGCGGCGCTCCCAGCCTGTGGAGCGGTGCTCCCAGCCTGTGGAGCGGCGCTCCCAGCCTGTGGAGCGGTGCTCCCAGCCTGTGGAGCGGCGCTCCCAGCCTGTGGAGGGGCGCTCCCAGCCTGTGGAGCGGCGCTCCCAGCCTGTGGAGGGGCGCTCCCAGCCTGTGGAGCGGCGCTCCCAGCCTGTGGAGGGGCGCTCCCAGCCTGTGGAGCGGCGCTCCCAGCCTGTGGAGCGACGCTCCCAGCCTGTGGAGCGGCGCTCCCAGCCTGTGGAGCGGTGCTCCCAGCCTGTGGAGCGGTGCTCCCAGCCTGTGGAGCGGCGCTCCCAGCCTGTGGAGCGGTGCTCCCAGCCTGTGGAGCGGTGCTCCCAGCCTGTGGAGCGATGCTCCCAGCCTGTGGAGCGGTGCTCCCAGCCTGTGGAGCGATGCTCCCAGCCTGTGGAGCGATGCTCCCAGCCTGTGGAGCGACGCTCCCAGCCTGTGGAGCGGTGCTCCCAGCCTGTGGAGCGACGCTCCCAGCCTGTGGAGCGGCGCTCCCAGCCTGTGGAGCGGCGCTCCCAGCCTGTGGAGCGACGCTCCCAGCCTGTGGAGCGGTCGGTTTTGATATCAATAATCTCCGTCCTGGGCATCGCACGTAATTAATTAATAGGACGGAGACCTCGCTCTTAAACTGTGTTAACAGTTGAAGAAACAACTCACTTGTTCTTCTGTAGCTCCTCAGAGTTGGCAGCATTCCATTCAGAACCCTGCACGCACGCACGCACGCACGCACGCACGCACGCACGCACACACGCACACACGCACACACACACACACACACACACACACACACACACACACACACACACGACTTATATTAGCGCTTTTCATGACACTCAAAGACGCTTTACAATTAAAAGAGTAAAACCAATAAAAACATATGCATATAACAAGTTTAAAAACACATCAGATTGGAAATGCGATTTTGAACAGGTGGGTTTTCAGTGCGGTTTTGAAGGTAGGAAGTGAGGGGGCGTCTCGGATGTGTTTGAAGGTAGGAAGTGAGGGGGCGTCTCGGATGTGTTTGAAGGTAGGAAGTGAGGGGGCGTCTTGGATGTGTTTGAAGGTAGGAAGTGAGGGGGCGTCTCGGATGTGTTTGAAGGTAGGAAGTGAGGGGGCGTCTCGGATGTGTTTGAAGGTAGGAAGTGAGGGGGCGTCTCTGATGTGTTTGAAGGTAGGAAGTGAGGGGGCGTCTCGGATGTGTTTGAAGGTAGGAAGTGAGGGGGCGTCTCGGATGTGTTTGGGGAGAGCATTCCAGAGGGTGGGGACGGCCACAGAGAAGGCCCTGTCGCCCCAGGATTTGCGGGGGGGGGGGGGGGGGTGGGTTTGGGAACCTCAAGGAGGCCGGCATCGCTGGACCTGAGGGAGCGGTAAGGGGCGTGTGGCTCGAGAGGTCGGGGGGAGCCAGGTTGTGCAGTGACCTCTAGGTGGTGAGGAGAGGTATGGGGGGGGCCAGGTTGGGCAGTGACCTCTAGGTGGTGAGGAGAGGTATGGGGGGGGGGCAGGTTGGGCAGTGACCTCTAGGTGGTGAGGAGAGGTATGGGGGGGGGCAGGTTGGGCAGTGACCTCTAGGTGGTGAGGACAGGTATGGGGGGGGGGGGGGGGCAGGTTGGGCAGTGACCTCTAGGTGGTGAGGAGAGGTATGGGGGGGGGGGGGCAGGTTGGGCAGTGACCTCTAGGTGGTGAGGAGAGGTATGGGGGGGGGGGGCAGGTTAGGCAGTGACCTCTAGGTGGTGAGGAGAGGTTGGGGGGGGGGGGGGGGGCAGGTTGTGCAGTGACCTCTAGGTGGTGAGGAGAGGTATGGGGGGGGGGGGGGGGCAGGTTGTGCAGTGACCTCTAGGTGGTGAGGAGAGGTATGGGGGGGGGGGGGGGGCAGGTTGTGCAGTGACCTCTAGGTGGTGAGGAGAGGTATGGGGGGGGGGGGGGGGGGCAGGTTGTGCAGTGACCTCTAGGTGGTGAGGAGAGGTATGGGGGGGGGGGGGGGCAGGTTGTGCAGTGACCTCTAGGTGGTGAGGAGAGGTATGGGGGGGGGGGCAGGTTGTGCAGTGACCTCTAGGTGGTGAGGAGAGGTTGGGGGGGGGGGGGGGGGCAGGTTGTGCAGTGACCTCTAGGTGGTGAGGAGAGGTATGGGGGGGGGGGGGGGGGGCAGGTTGTGCAGTGACCTCTAGGTGGTGAGGAGAGGTATGGGGGAGCCAGGTTGTGCAGAGACTTGTAGGTGGTGAGGAGTAATTTGAAGTCGATTCGTTGTTTCACGGGTAGCCAGTGGAGGTCACGGAGGACTGGGGGTGCATACTTAGTTTAGACTAGTCATTGGTTAGACATGGGTTAAGGTTAGGTTTAGGTGTGCTGCCCCGTGGGAGGTTAGGTTTAGGGTTAAGGTTAGGTTTAGGTGTGCTGCCCCGTGGGAGGTTAGGTTTAGGGATGAGATAGGTTATAGTTGTAGGTCTAACCAATGACTAGTCTAAACCAAAAACTGTCTAAACTAAGTACTGCACCCGAGGACTGGTGTGATGTGGTCTCTGGATCGGGTGGAGGTGAGTAGGCGGGCGGCTGAGTTTTGAACATATTGGAGTTCATTGAGGGTTTTTGTGGTGGTGCCGTAGAGGATGCTGTTGCAGTAGTCCAGTCGGACTACTGCGGGTGAGGAAAAAAAACATTCGCTCTGAAAGAATATTATATTCAAAGATTTGTGCCGCATTTTTACGATTTTTCTAAAATAGCAGACCTACAAGCTCGTAGCGCACCACTCGGTGGCGCGCTATGAGCTTGTAGATCTGCTATTTTTCAATAGCTAAAGTATAACATAATGCTTAAGTTAAAACACCAAAAGGGGTTCCCGTACAGAATGGGTTAAACATTTGTTTTCTAATGTATGGACTTTCTTTGATTTTTATTTTATTTCTTCATGAAATTAACTGGGGGGAAAAAAGAATCACTAAATTTGTTTTTAATTCATGACAAATGTTGCTTTTTTGGGAATGTTTTTTTTTAAATGTTGTGAAATCTAGCTAAACGCAGCCAGAAATACATCTGGTAATGAATGGGTTAACTCACCAGATACAGGAAGTCAAATATCTTGGAGGGTTTGTCCATCTGTGCCATCACCACCATCATCTCGTTGTCGATGTACTCCTTATATGGTCGCATGTCGAAGCCTATCCTGTCCTCCAGTGACGAACGGACCTATAAAACATTAGATATATAGATCCTTATATGGTCGCATGTCGAAGCCTATCCTGACCTATAAAACATCAGATATATAGATCCTTATATGGTCGCATGTCGAAGCCTATCCTGACCTATAAAACATCAGATATATAGATCCTTATATGGTCGCATGTCGAAGCCTATCCTGACCTATAAAACATCAGATACATAGATCTCGACAGTGCGACTAGGTACTCGCATTTGCTACTAAAAATAGCACCGTGCGACTACAGAATTTGACCGTTCAATCGTGATAAAGACAAGGCTCTGATACAACAAGTGCACATTCTATAGTCGCGGTTCTATACCTACATTTATATTTCTGTAGTACGGCGGTGTCGTTCGCCAAAAAAGAGCAGATCTACAAGCTGACAACTAGTCGAGGCTCAATGCGGCGTCCATTTAAAGATCTATCCCCTCTGCTCCCACCGCCCGCCCCTCCGTGTCGCTGCTCCCCCCGCCCCTCCCCCGCCCCTCCGTGTCGCTGCTCCGTGCTCTTCCTTCTGCCAACGCAGCAGGATAGCAGACCCCGACACATTGAATACTAAAGTTATTTGGAAAGTTTGTTTGTAATGTTCAAACCTCACTTTTAACCAAACGCGGGTGAAACAGCGTGCAGCCGTGCACGCAGAGAGTGCACGCGCGCACGCACATGGAGTGGACGGATTGATGTCTATCAAAAACAACCCTTGCTTAGCACCTCGCTTACAAAAGCGTGTGTGTTGCGCAGCGTGAATGATAATAGAAATGGAATGACCGACCTGGCTGGATACATATCAGTCAGTGGTCCATCCTGCATAATGAGCAACGGAAAAAAGACAAGGATCTGTCCCTCCACCACCTCCTTCCACCACGTGGAGGTTAAAGATCTGTCCCTCCACCACCTCCTTCCACCAAGTGGAGGTTAAAGATCTGTCCCTCCACCTCCTCCTTCCACCACGTGGAGGTTAAAGATCTGTCCCTCCACCACCTCCTTCCACCACGTGGAGGTTAAAGATCTGTCCCTCCACCACCTCCTCCTTCACGTGGAGGTTAAAGATCTGTCCCTCCACCACCTCCTTCCACCACGTGGAGGTTAAAGATCTGTCCCTCCACCTCCTCCTCCTTCACGTGGAGGTTAAAGATCTGTCCCTCCACCTCCTCCTCCTTCCACCACGTGGAGGTTAAAGATCTGTCCCTCCACCTCCTCCTCCTTCCACCACGTGGAGGTTAAAGATCTGTCCCTCCACCTCCTCCTTCACGTGGAGGTTAAAGATCTGTCCCTCCACCTCCTCCTTCCACCACGTGGAGGTTAAAGATCTGTCCCTCCACCTCCTCCTTCACGTGGAGGTTAAAGATCTGTCCCTCCACCTCCTCCTTCCACCACGTGGAGGTTAAAGATCTGTCCCTCCACCTCCTCCTTCCACCACGTGGAGGTTAAAGATCTGTCCCTCCACCTCCTCCTTCCACCACGTGGAGGTTAAAGATCTGTCCCTCCACCTCCTCCTTCACGTGGAGGTTAAAGATCTGTCCCTCCACCACCTCCTTCCACCACGTGGAGGTTAAAGATCTGTCCCTCCACCTCCTCCTTCCACCACGTGGAGGTTAAAGATCTGTCCCTCCACCTCCTCCTTCACGTGGAGGTTAAAGATCTGTCCCTCCACCTCCTCCTTCACGTGGAGGTTAAAGATCTGTCCCTCCACCTCCTCCTTCCACCACGTGGAGGTTAAAGATCTGTCCCTCCACCTCCTCCTTCCACCACGTGGAGGTTAAAGATCTGTCCCTCCACCACCTCCTTCCACCACGTGGAGGTTAAAGATCTGTCCCTCCACCTCCTCCTTCCACCACGTGGAGGTTAAAGATCTGTCCCTCCACCTCCTCCTCCTTCCACCACGTGGAGGTTAAAGATCTGTCCCTCCACCTCCTCCTCCTTCCACCACGTGGAGGTTAAAGATCTGTCCCTCCACCTCCTCCTCCTTCACGTGGAGGTTAAAGATCTGTCCCTCCACCACCTCCTTCCACCAAGTGGAGGTTAAAGATCTGTCCCTCCACCTCCTCCTCCTTCCACCACGTGGAGGTTAAAGATCTGTCCCTCCACCTCCTCCTTCACGTGGAGGTTAAAGATCTGTCCCTCCACCTCCTCCTTCACGTGGAGGTTAAAGATCTGTCCCTCCACCTCCTCCTCCTTCACGTGGAGGTTAAAGATCTGTCCCTCCACCTCCTCCTCCTTCCACCACGTGGAGGTTAAAGATCTGTCCCTCCACCTCCTCCTCCTTCCACCACGTGGAGGTTAAAGATCTGTCCCTCCACCTCCTCCTTCACGTGGAGGTTAAAGATCTGTCCCTCCACCTCCTCCTTCACGTGGAGGTTAAAGATCTGTCCCTCCACCTCCTTCCACCACGTGGAGGTTAAAGATCTGTCCCTCCACCTCCTCCTTCACGTGGAGGTTAAAGATCTGTCCCTCCACCTCCTCCTTCACGTGGAGGTTAAAGATCTGTCCCTCCACCTCCTCCTCCTTCACGTGGAGGTTAAAGATCTGTCCCTCCACCTCCTCCTCCTTCCACCACGTGGAGGTTAAAGATCTGTCCCTCCACCACCTCCTTCCACCAAGTGGAGGTTAAAGATCTGTCCCTCCACCTCCTCCTTCCACCACGTGGAGGTTAAAGATCTGTCCCTCCACCACCTCCTTCCACCACGTGGAGGTTAAAGATCTGTCCCTCCACCACCTCCTCCTTCACGTGGAGGTTAAAGATCTGTCCCTCCACCACCTCCTTCCACCACGTGGAGGTTAAAGATCTGTCCCTCCACCTCCTCCTCCTTCCACCACGTGGAGGTTAAAGATCTGTCCCTCCACCTCCTCCTCCTTCACGTGGAGGTTAAAGATCTGTCCCTCCACCACCTCCTCCTTCACGTGGAGGTTAAAGATCTGTCCCTCCACCTCCTCCTTCCACCACGTGGAGGTTAAAGATCTGTCCCTCCACCTCCTCCTCCTTCCACCACGTGGAGGTTAAAGATCTGTCCCTCCACCTCCTCCTCCTTCCACCACGTGGAGGTTAAAGATCTGTCCCTCCACCTCCTCCTTCCACCACGTGGAGGTTAAAGATCTGTCCCTCCACCTCCTCCTCCTTCACGTGGAGGTTAAAGATCTGTCCCTCCACCACCTCCTCCTTCACGTGGAGGTTAAAGATCTGTCCCTCCACCACCTCCTCCTTCACGTGGAGGTTAAAGATCTGTCCCTCCACCTCCTCCTCCTTCACGTGGAGGTTAAAGATCTGTCCCTCCACCACCTCCTTCCACCACGTCGAGGTGTAGTTGTCCGACATCCTTCTGCGTAGCAGACTATATAGCTTAGTAAGTCAGTAGTCTACTGTAGCTGATATGTCCATGTAGTCTGAACTGAAGCAGTCAGTAGTCTACTGTAGCTGTAAATATATGTCCATGTTGTGTCTGAACTGAAGCAGTGTAAATATATGTCCATGTTGTGTCTGAACTGAAGCAGTAAATATATGTCCATGTTGTGTCTGAACTGAAGCAGTAAATATATGTCCATGTTGTGTCTGAACTGAAGCAGTAAATATATGTCCATGTTGTGTCTGAACTGAAGCAGTAAATATATGTCCATGATGTGTCTGAACTGAAGCAGTAAATATATGTCCATGTTGTGTCTGCACTGAAGCAGTAAATATATGTCCATGATGTGTCTGAACTGAAGCAGTAAATATATGTCCATGTTGTGTCTGAACTGAAGCAGTAAATATATGTCCATGTTGTGTCTGAACTGAAGCTGTACATATATGTCCATGTTGTGTCTGAACTGAAGCAGTAAATATATGTCCATGTTGTGTCTGAACTGAAGCAGTAAATATATGTCCATGTTGTGTCTGAACTGAAGCTGTAAATATATGTCCATGTTGTGTCTGAACTGAAGCAGTAAATATATGTCCATGTTGTGTCTGAACTGAAGCAGTAAATATATGTCCATGTTGTGTCTGAACTGAAGCTGTAAATATATGTCCATGTTGTGTCTGAACTGAAGCAGTAAATATATGTCCATGATGTGTCTGAACTGAAGCAGTAAATACATGTCCATGTTGTGTCTGAACTGAAGCAGTAAATACATGTCCATGTTGTGTCTGAACTGAAGCAGTAAATATATGTCCATGTTATGTCTGAACTGAAGCTGTAAATATATGTCCATGTTGTGTCTGAACTGAAGCAGTAAATATATGTCCATGTGTGTCTGAACTGAAGCAGTAAATATATGTCCATGTTGTGTCTGAACTGAATCAGTAAATATATGTCCATGTTGTGTCTGAACTGAAGCCGTAAATATATGTCCATGTTATGTCTGAACTGAAGCTGTAAATATATGTCCATGTTGTGTCTGAACTGAAGCTGTAAATATATGTCCATGTTATGTCTGAACTGAAGCTGTAAATATATGTCCATGTTGTGTCTGAACTGAAGCTGTAAATATATGTCCATGTTGTGTCTGAACTGAAGCTGTAAATATATGTCCATGTTGTGTCTGAACTGAAGCTGTAAATATATGTCCATGTTGTGTCTGAACTGAAGCAGTAAATATATGTCCATGATGTGTCTGAACTGAAGCAGTAAATACATGTCCATGTTGTGTCTGAACTGAAGCAGTAAATATATGTCCATGTTGTGTCTGAACTGAAGCTGTAAATATATGTCCATGTTATGTCTGAACTGAAGCTGTAAATATATGTCCATGTTGTGTCTGAACTGAAGCAGTAAATATATGTCCATGTGTGTCTGAACTGAAGCAGTAAATATATGTCCATGTTGTGTCTGAACTGAAGCAGTAAATATATGTCCATGTTGTGTCTGAACTGAAGCTGTAAATATATGTCCATGTTATGTCTGAACTGAAGCTGTAAATATATGTCCATGTTGTGTCTGAACTGAAGCTGTAAATATATGTCCATGTTGTGTCTGAACTGAAGCTGTAAATATATGTCCATGTTGTGTCTGAACTGAAGCTGTAAATATATGTCCATGTTGTGTCTGAACTGAAGCAGTAAATATATGTCCATGTTGTGTCTGAACTGAAGCTGTAAATATATGTCCATGTTGTGTCTGAACTGAAGCTGTAAATATATGTCCATGTTGTGTCTGAACTGAAGCTGTAAATATATGTCCATGTTGTGTCTGAACTGAAGCTGTAAATATATGTCAAAGCCGAGGAGAACGTTACAATACTAATTCACCATGGAGCATCCTGCCCTGAATCTCACCATCTTAGAGGTCAGGTTCTCCAGGGCTTCAGTCCTCATATAGATATAGGGTTAGGGTTTAGAGGTGAAAGGTCACCATCTTAGAGGTCAGGTTCTCATATAGATATAGGGGTGAAAGGTTAGAGGTGAAAGGTTAAAGGTTACCATCTTAGAGGTCAGGTTCTCCAGGTCTTCAGTCCTCATATAGATATAGGGTTACGGCGGGGCTCCACCGGGCGCGTTGCGTCTCCGTCGTGTGCGTCAAAAAACGAACCGGGGCAATTTTAATGCAGTCACGCAACGCGGGCAGTGGAGCCACCCTTCATTGATTAAAAAGGGAACATTCCCTGACGGTGACGCTGACGCGCCCAGTGGAGTTAGGGGTTAGAGGTGAAAGGTTACCATCTTAGAGGTCAGGTTCTCCAGGTCTTCATATAGATATAGGGTTAGGGGTGAAAGGTGAAAGGTTAGGGGTTAAAGGTTACCATCTTAGAGGTCAGGTTCTCCAGGTCTTTAGTCCTCATATAGATATAGGGTTACGGCGGGGCTCCACCGGGCGCGTTGAGTCTCCGTCACGTGCGTCAAAAAACGAACCGGGGCAATTTGAATGCAGTCACGCAACGCAACGCGGGCAGTGGAGCCACCCTTCATTGATTAAAAAGGGAACATTCCCTGACGGTGACGCTGACGCGCCCAGTGGAGCCCCGGTGTTAGGGGTTAGAGGTGAAAGGTGAAAGGTTACCATCTTAGAGGTCAGGTTCTCCAGGTCTTCGGTCCTCATGATGTCTCTCAGATGATCCTTAATCAGCATCTCTTTGTTCAGCCGGTCTGACGAGCTGTAATTAAATATGGTAATTAGACAGCCTGTCAGACGAGCTGTGATTAAATATGGTAATTAGACAGCCTGTCTGACGAGCTGTGATTAAATATGGTAATTAGACAGCCTGTCTGACGAGCTGTGATTAAATATGGTAATTAGACAGCCTGTCTGACGAGCTGTGATTAAATATGGTAATTAGACAGCCTGTCTGACGAGCTGTGATTAAATATGGTAATTAGACAGCCTGTCTGACGAGCTGGAATTAAATATGGTAATTAGACAGCCTGTCTGACGAGCTGTGATTAAATATGGTAATTAGACAGCCTGTCTGACGAGCTGTGATTAAATATGGTAATTAGACAGCCTGTCTGACGAGCTGTGATTAAATATGGTAATTAGACAGCCTGTCTGACGAGCTGGAATTAAATATGGTAATTAGACAGCCTGTCTGACGAGCTGTGATTAAATATGGTAATTAGTAGGGCTGACCTTCGATCACGTTATTGGAGACGTAAAGCCGTTCCATTTCAAAGAATAAAAAAATGCCGTCTAGCGCGAGGCGACTCCGCGAGGCCCATGTGCAGCCGCACCGTTCGCACAACCTAAAAGACGGCTCTATCTCTGAGAGTGCAATATTATAGTTACCGTACTTATATTAGTGCAGAAAAGAGACAATAAATCCCGCTTTGGAGAAGATGCGCTCCGAAGGGTTGTAGTGGCAGCGGCAGGGAATCAGGGATGGATAGAATCCTCTTCGCTACGACAGGTCAATCAGGGATGGATAGAATCCTCTTCACTACTACAGGTGAATCAGGATGGATAGAATCCTCTTCACTACTACAGGTGAATCAGGATGGATAGAATCCTCTTCGCTACTACAGGTGAATCAGGGATGGATAGAATCCTCTTCACTACTACAGGTGAATCAGGGATGGATAGAATCCTCTTCGCTACTACAGGTGAATCAGGGATGGATAGAATCCTCTTCGCTACTACAGGTGAATCAGGGATGGATAGAATCCTCTTCACTACTACAGGTGAATCAGGATGGATAGAATCCTCTTCGCTACTACAGGTGAATCAGGGATGGATAGAATCCTCTTCGCTACTACAGGTGAATCAGGGATGGATAGAATCCTCTTCACTACGACAGGTGAATCAGGGATGGATAGAATCCTCTTCGCTACTACAGGTGAATCAGGGATGGATAGAATCCTCTTCACTACTACAGGTGAATCAGGATGGATAGAATCCTCTTCACTACTACAGGTGAGTCAGGGATGGATAGAATCCTCTTCTCTACTACAGGTGAATCAGGGATGGATAGAATCCTCTTCTCTACTACAGGTGAATCAGGATGGATAGAATCCTCTTCGCTACTACAGGTGAATCAGGATGGATAGAATCCTCTTCGCTACTACAGGTGAATCAGGATGGATAGAATCCTCTTCGCTACTACAGGTGAATCAGGATGGATAGAATCCTCTTCGCTACTACAGGTGAATCAGGATGGATAGAATCCTCTTCTCTACTACAGGTGAATCAGGATGGATAGAATCCTCTTCGCTACTACAGGTGAATCAGGATGGATAGAATCCTCTTCGCTACTACAGGTGAATCAGGATGGATAGAATCCTCTTCGCTACTACAGGTGAATCAGGATGGATAGAATCCTCTTCGCTACTACAGGTGAATCAGGGATGGATAGAATCCTCTTCTCTACTACAGGTGAATCAGGATGGATAGAATCCTCTTCTCTACTACAGGTGAATCAGGGATGGATAGAATCCTCTTCTCTACTATAGGTGAATCAGGATGGATAGAATCCTCTTCGCTACTACAGGTGAATCAGGGATGGATAGAATCCTCTTCACTACTACAGGTGAATCAGGGATGGATAGAATCCTCTTCTCTACTACAGGTGAATCAGGATGGATAGAATCCTCTTCACTACTACAGGTGAATCAGGGATGGATAGAATCCTCTTCACTACTACAGGTGAATCAGGATGGATAGAATCCTCTTCTCTACTACAGGTGAATCAGGATGGATAGAATCCTCTTCACTACTACAGGTGAATCAGGATGGATAGAATCCTCTTCACTACTACAGGTGAATCAGGGATGGATAGAATCCTCTTCACTACTACAGGTGAATCAGGATGGATAGAATCCTCTTCACTACTACAGGTGAATCAGGATGGATAGAATCCTCTTCACTACTACAGGTGAATCAGGGATGGATAGAATCCTCTTCACTACTACAGGTGAATCAGGATGGATAGAATCCTCTTCACTACTACAGGTGAATCAGGGATGGATAGAATCCTCTTCACTACTACAGGTGAATCAGGGATGGATAGAATCCTCTTCACTACTACAGGTGAATCAGGATGGATAGAATCCTCTTCTCTACTACAGGTGAATCAGGGATGGATAGAATCCTCTTCTCTACTACAGGTGAATCAGGATGGATAGAATCCTCTTCACTACTATAGGTGAATCAGGGATGGATAGAATCCTCTTCACTACTACAGGTGAATCAGGATGGATAGAATCCTCTTCTCTACTATAGGTGAATCAGGATGGATAGAATCCTCTTCTCTACTACAGGTGAATCAGGATGGATAGAATCCTCTTCACTACTATAGGTGAATCAGGGATGGATAGAATCCTCTTCACTACTACAGGTGAATCAGGATGGATAGAATCCTCTTCACTACTACAGGTGAATCAGGATGGATAGAATCCTCTTCTCTACTACAGGTGAATCAGGGATGGATAGAATCCTCTTCTCTACTACAGGTGAATCAGGATGGATAGAATCCTCTTCACTACTATAGGTGAATCAGGGATGGATAGAATCCTCTTCACTACTACAGGTGAATCAGGATGGATAGAATCCTCTTCTCTACTACAGGTGAATCAGGATGGATAGAATCCTCTTCTCTACTATAGGTGAATCAGGGATGGATAGAATCCTCTTCACTACTACAGGTGAATCAGGATGGATAGAATCCTCTTCACTACTACAGGTGAATCAGGATGGATAGAATCCTCTTCGCTACTACAGGTGAATCAGGGATGGATAGAATCCTCTTCACTACTACAGGTGAATCAGGATGGATAGAATCCTCTTCGCTACTACAGGTGAATCAGGATGGATAGAATCCTCTTCACTACTACAGGTGAATCAGGGATGGATAGAATCCTCTTCACTACTACAGGTGAATCAGGGATGGATAGAATCCTCTTCACTACTACAGGTGAATCAGGGATGGATAGAATCCTCTTCTCTACTACAGGTGAATCAGGGATGGATAGAATCCTCTTCACTACTACAGGTGAATCAGGATGGATAGAATCCTCTTCGCTACGACAGGTCAATCAGGGATGGATAGAATCCTCTTCACTACTACAGGTGAATCAGGGATGGATAGAATCCTCTTCTCTACTACAGGTGAATCAGGGATGGATAGAATCCTCTTCACTACTACAGGTGAATCAGGGATGGATAGAATCCTCTTCACTACTACAGGTGAATCAGGGATGGATAGAATCCTCTTCACTACTACAGGTCAATCAGGGATGGATAGAATCCTCTTCACTACTACAGGTGAATCAGGATGGATAGAATCCTCTTCACTACTACAGGTGAATCAGGATGGATAGAATCCTCTTCGCTACTACAGGTGAATCAGGGATGGATAGAATCCTCTTCACTACTACAGGTGAATCAGGGATGGATAGAATCCTCTTCGCTACGACAGGTGCCAACTTTGCATAATGTGGCACATTATTTTTCCACCACGGTCTTGGACTTCTTTGCATATTTTAAAATGAAACCATGTCACTTTTGACTTATTTTCCTGCGAGGACGGCATGACTGTTGACTTCCTCGTTAACACGTGACGACGGAGGAGGCTCGCGGACCAAAAGGGGCCGCTTGTTTTTTAATGATTTTTTATTTCAAGATCGACTCCCGAACGACCGTCGATTAATAGATTTTTTTGGGTCAGCCCTAGTAATTAGACATTAAACTATTCAGCCATTTAACACACTGAGAGTGTAACACATGGAACCAAATGGACCCTTACGGGTCTGTGACTCTGAGAGTGTAACACATGGAACCAAATGGACCCTTACGGGTCTGTGACTCTGAGAGTGTAACACATGGAACCAAATGGACCCTTACGGGTCTGTAACTCTGAGAGTGTAACACATGGAACCAAATGGACCCTTACGGGTCTGTGACTCTGAGAGTGTAACACATGGAACCAAATGGACCCTTACGGGTCTGTGACTCTGAGAGTGTAACACATGGAACCAAATGGACCCTTACGGGTCTGTGACTCTGAGAGTGTAACACATGGAACCAAATGGACCCTTACGGGTCTGTGACTCTGAGAGTGTAACACATGGAACCAAATGGACCCTTACGGGTCTGTGACTCTGAGAGTGTAACACATGGAACCAAATGGACCCTTACGGGTCTGTGACTCTGAGAGTGTAACACATGGAACCAAATGGACCCTTATGGGTCTGTGACTCTGAGAGTGTAACACATGGAACCAAATGGACCCTTATGGGTCTGTGACTCTGAGAGTGTAACACATGGAACCAAATGGACCCTTACGGGTCTGTGACTCTGAGCATGCCCGGCACCACGGGGTGCCTGGGGGTTTATAGCACCCTCAGTTTATGTTCTATGTAAAGTTATGAAAATATCAAAAATAACAAAAATATATTCTGAATATTTTAATTGCCAGAGATCACAATAACACGCAGTTTTACCCAGTAATATTATATACAGTAATATTATATTATTATTATTATAGTAATATTATATACAGTAATATTATATTATTATTATTATAGTATTATTATATACAGTAATATTATATTATTATAGTATTATTATATACAGTAATATTATATTATTATAGTATTATTATATACAGTAATATTATATTATTATAGTATTATTATATACAGTAATATTATATTATTATAGTATTATTATATACAGTAATATTATATTATTATTATTATAGTAATATTATACAGTAATATTATATTATTATAGTATTATTATACAGTAATATTATATAGCCACAGCCAGCCTATTATCTCAATTGCTCGTTGTCGTTGCAGCGCAGCTCCAGTCTACAATCACCTGCCTGCGCAGACAGTAGCCCGTGTTATTCAGCAGTCACCTGCCTGCGCAGACAGTAGCCCGTGTTATTCAGCAGTCACCTGCCTGCGCAGACAGTAGCCCGTGTTATTCAATCACCTGCCTGCGCAGACAGTAGCCTGTGTTATTCAGCAGTCACCTGCCTGCGCAGACAGTAGCCTGTGTTATTCAATCACCTGCCTGCGCAGACAGTAGCCCGTGTTATTCAATCACCTGCCTGCGCAGACAGTAGCCTGTGTTATTCAGCAGTCACCTGCCTGCGCAGACAGTAGCCTGTGTTATTCAGCAGTCACCTGCCTGCGCAGACAGTAGCCTGTGTTATTCAATCACCTGCCTGCGCAGACAGTAGCCTGTGTTATTCAGCAGTCACCTGCCTGCGCAGACAGTAGCCCGTGTTATTCAATCACCTGCCTGCGCAGACAGTAGCCCGTGTTATTCAATCACCTGCCTGCGCAGACAGTAGCCCGTGTTATTCAATCACCTGCCTGCGCAGACAGTAGCCTGTGTTATTCAGCAGTCACCTGCCTGCGCAGACAGTAGCCCGTGTTATTCAGCAGTCACCTGCCTGCGCAGACAGTAGCCCGTGTTATTCAATCACCTGCCTGCGCAGACAGTAGCCTGTGTTATTCAGCAGTCACCTGCCTGCGCAGACAGTAGCCCGTGTTATTCAGCAATCACCTGCCTGCGCAGACAGTAGCCCGTGTTATTCAGCAGTCACCTGCCTGCGCAGACAGTAGCCCGTGTTATTCAGCAGTCACCTGCCTGCGCAGACAGTAGCCCGTGTTATTCAATCACCTGCCTGCGCAGACAGTAGCCCGTGTTATTCAATCACCTGCCTGCGCAGACAGTAGCCCGTGTTATTCAATCACCTGCCTGCGCAGACAGTAGCCTGTGTTATTCAGCAGTCACCTGCCTGCGCAGACAGTAGCCCGTGTTATTCAATCACCTGCCTGCGCAGACAGTAGCCTGTGTTATTCAGCAGTCACCTGCCTGCGCAGACAGTAGCCTGTGTTATTCAGCAGTCACCTGCCTGCGCAGACAGTAGCCTGTGTTATTCAGCAGTCACCTGCCTGCGCAGACAGTAGCCTGTGTTATTCAGCAGTCACCTGCCTGCGCAGACAGTAGCCTGTGTTATTCAGCAGTCACCTGCCTGCGCAGACAGTAGCCTGTGTTATTCAGCAGTCACCTGCCTGCGCAGACAGTAGCCCGTGTTATTCAATCACCTGCCTGCGCAGACAGTAGCCTGTGTTATTCAATCACCTGCCTGCGCAGACAGTAGCCTGTGTTATTCAGCAGTCACCTGCCTGCGCAGACAGTAGCCTGTGTTATTCAGCAGTCAGCAGTGGCACCACGGACAGTTTAGTGATTTGAATTTTGACCCTAGTTACAACTCGTCCTGACTCCTGTTGTGTTTTGTTGTGGAAAGTAAAAGCGCGCAAAACAAATGAAAAAAAGTAATTCAAAGACCGAAGATCTGCCCTCTCCTCTAGCTGTGGAAGAGCCTTCACTCCACCTCGGTAAGCCTGCTTGCCACACACCCGCCGCCGGTTGATTTGGGGACAGAGAAGCCAGGAGCTACAATCCTACCCAACTCCAATATTTTACAATAAAACAGCTAACGTAGCATTAGCTGGTTTAATTAACGGGTGCTGCCTTTTGCTTTCCATCTGGGACATTTCCTAATTATTGATAGGCTGCAATCTACTGACTGGTTCAGTTGGAATTTAGCTGGCATATTTTGTTCTGCTGGTTGTATTTGTCATGTCTGTCTGAAACAGGCTATTTTAGGCTATGCTATAGGCTTAATTCTTTTTCACTATTCCCCGGACCACATGGGGACCACCTGGAACCCCCTCAAGGACCCCTGGTGGTCCCCGGACCACATGGGGACCACCTGGAACCCCCTCAAGGACCCCTGGTGGTCCCCGCACCACATGGGGACCACCTGGAACCCCCTCAAGGACCCCTGGTGGTCCCCGCACCACATGGGGACCACCTGGAACCCCCTCAAGGACCCCTGGTGGTCCCCGCACCACATGGGGACCACCTGGAACCCCCTCAAGGACCCCTGGTGGTCCCCGCACCACATGGGGACCACCTGGAACCCCCTCAAGGACCCCTGGTGGTCCCCGCACCACATGGGGACCACCTGGAACCCCCTCAAGGACCCCGGACCACATGGGGACCACCAGGAACCCCCTCGGGGACCAGTGCAGTCAAACAGAGCGCGCGCGCGCGCACACACACACACACACACACACACACACACACACACACACACACACACACACACACACACACACACACACACACACACACACACACACACACACACACACACACACACACACACACACACACACACACACACCTCTGTGATCCGCTGTCCCGGCGAACAGACTCCAGGTCGTTCATGGCTCCCCACTCGTTGAGGCAGAGACGGTCCGACTCCACCAGGGGGAGGTAGTGAGTCAGCCAGTCCAGACCACAGCCTGGGATGACGGAGCCTCTCACTGCTCGCTCACAGCATCCATGGAGGGCCTGGAGAACAGACCTACAAGACCACACCACACTATGAGGGGCCTGGAGAACAGACCTACAAGACCACACCACACTATGAGGGGCCTGGAGAACAGACCTACAAGACCACACCACACTACGAGGGGCCTGGAGAACAGACCTACAAGACCACACCACACTATGAGGGGCCTGGAGAACAGACCTACAAGACCACACCACACTATGAGGGGCCTGGAGAACAGACCTACCACACATTAATACACCATGTAGACCTTCTATAGATCAGACCTCTCACTGCTCGCTCACAGCAGCCATGGAGAGCCTGGAGAACAGACCTACAAGACCACATTATAACACTATAACACCATGTAGACCTTCTATAGATCAGACCTTTCACTGCTCGCTCACAGCAGCCATGGAGAGCCTGGAGAACAGACCTACAAGACCACACAACACTATGAGGGGCCTGGAGAACTGACCTACAAGACCACAACACACATTTTAATTAAACTCACCACATGGTCTGCATAGAAACCTTATTATTATTATTACTAGACCTGTACATGCCCGTCGGCCACCGGCCTACTTGAGAACGATGCAACTTGGGAACCTAATAATACCCGTTGTCAACTTGTCACAGCACCCGTTTTAACTGTCTGTCTGTGTCACACATGGAGATCTCTGTCATGCTGGACCTCCAAAAGGCTTTTGACACCGTGAACCACTCCATACTGGTTAACAAGCTAAAAGCAATTGGTTTCGATAGCACATCAGTGAGCTGGATGCAATCCTACCTGGAGGGGAGAGAACAGATGGTGGAGGTGAATGGAACACTGTCCCCCCCCCTCCCAGTGAGCTGTGGCGTTCCACAAGGGAGCATACAAGGGCCTTTACTGTTCCTAATATATGTTAACGACATGACTTCAGCTTGTGACTGCAACTTGTTCCTGTTCGCAGATGACTCGGCACTGCTAGTCTCGGACAGGAAAAAACTGCAGGTTGAAAAGGCCCTCAGCTCGGAACTCGGTAGAATCTGCACCTGGCTCGATGATAACAAACTATCTTTACACCTGGGAAAAACTGAATCCTCTCTCTTTGGCTCTATTAGTAATCTCAGCAAGGCAAATGGCTTCTTGGTTAGAGTGGGTGACAATGTTATCACACGTAAAGATGAAATTACCTACCTAGGTTCCATCCTGGAGGCTAATCTTTCCGGTGATAAAATGGCCACCAACGTAATCAAAAAGGTCAACCATAGAACAAGATTCCGATTCCTTTACAGGATCTCCTCACTGGTCAACAAAAACACCTTGAAGACCTTAACAGGAGCCCTTGTACAGGGTTTCTTTGACTATGCATGCACCTCCTGGTACCACAGCACCTCAAAGGCCCTTAAAACCAGGCTCCAGACTTCCCAAAACAAACTGGTCAGGC
>NW_027638626.1:459798-517298 GCF_951216825.1 Electrona antarctica
AGATGAGTGACATGACGTCATTAATTAGCAATTTCACAGCATTCATTTAAGTAAACAAAACAAAATGAAATAGGAAGGCAATTTGGCTCCAACATCATTGATGACGTCGAGCTGTGTTCCACACAAAGTCACGCCATGAACAACACGAGAGATCTTTTGGGCTGGTGGCGAGAACACCTAACCTGACTCCGCCAGATGGGGCAGCAGAGAGTACACCGGCCACAAAACGGCCTGGCCAATCAGCTGCAGCTAGAGGCGGGATCAAGGCATACACAGTGCTGCCTTGATCCCGCCTCTAGCTGCCGCTGATTGGCGGTGAACACCATCTCACCTACCCGAAGCTAGGCCTACTTGCCAGGGGAATTCTGACTATTCCAGCCAGCAGCAGCAGCAGCGAACGTAACTATTCCAGCCAGCAGCAGCGAACGTAACTATTCCAGCCAGCAGCAGCAGCAGCGAACGTAACTATTCCAGCCAGCAGCAGCGAACGTAACTATTCCAGCCAGCAGCAGCAGCAGCGAACGTAACTATTCCAGCCAGCAGCAGCAGCAGCGAACGTAACTATTCCAGCCAGCAGCAGCAGCAGCGAACGTAACTATTCCAGCCAGCAGCAGCGAACGTAACTATTCCAGCCAGCAGCAGCAGCAGCGAACGTAACTATTCCAGCCAGCAGCAGCAGCAGCGAACGTAACTATTCCAGCCAGCAGCAGCAGCAGCGAACGTAACTATTGCAGCCAGCAGCAGCAGCAGCGAACGTAACTATTCCAGCCAGCAGCAGCAGCAGCGAACGTAACTATTCCAGCCAGCAGCAGCAGCAGCGAACGTAACTATTGCAGCCAGCAGCAGCAGCAGCGAACGTAACTATTCCAGCCAGCAGCAGCAGCAGCGAACGTAACTATTCCAGCCAGCAGCAGCAGCAGCGAACGTAACTATTGCAGCCAGCAGCAGCAGCAGCAGCAGCAGCAGCAGCAGCAGCAGCAGCAGCAGCAGCAGCAGCAGCGAACGTAACTTTAGCGTAGCTGGAAGAACAGAGGACGGCGTTAAACCGCTCCACGGTGGATGCTATCCTATTCCTTCATGACAACATGTAGCTTCAAACCGTTGGATTAATGCAAGTATTTAGTTGTACTAGCTGTGGCCTAAATGTTAAACAGTATTTAGTTTTACTAGCTGTGGCCTAACTGTTAAACAGTATTTAGTTGTACTAGCTGTGGCCTAACTGTTAAACAGTATTTAGTTGTACTAGCTGTGGCCTAACTGTTAAACAGTATTTAGTTTTACTAGCTGTGGCCTAACTGTTAAACAGTATTTAGTTTTACTAGCTGTGGCCTAACTGTTAAACAGTATTTAGTTTTACTAGCTGTGGCCTAAATGTTAAACAGTATTTAGTTTTACTAGCTGTGGCCTAACTGTTAAACAGTATTTAGTTTTACTAGCTGTGGCCTAACTGTTAAACAGTATTTAGTTTTACTAGCTGTGGCCTAACTGTTAAACAGTATTTAGTTTTACTAGCTGTGGCCTAACTGTTAAACAGTATTTAGTTGTACTAGCTGTGGCCTAAATGTTAAACAGTATTTAGTTTTACTAGCTGTGGCCTAACTGTTAAACAGTATTTAGTTTTACTAGCTGTGGCCTAACTGTTAAACAGTATTTAGTTGTACTAGCTGTGGCCTAACTGTTAAACAGTATTTAGTTGTACTAGCTGTGGCCTAACTGTTAAACAGTATTTAGTTTTACTAGCTGTGGCCTAACTGTTAAACAGTATTTAGTTTTACTAGCTGTGGCCTAACTGTTAAACAGTATTTAGTTTTACTAGCTGTGGCCTAAATGTTAAACAGTATTTAGTTTTACTAGCTGTGGCCTAAATGTTAAACAGTATTTAGTTTTACTAGCTGTGGCCTAACTGTTAAACAGTATTTAGTTGTACTAGCTGTGGCCTAACTGTTAAACAGTATTTAGTTGTACTAGCTGTGGCCTAAATGTTAAACAGTATTTAGTTTTACTAGCTGTGGCCTAACTGTTAAACAGTATTTAGTTTTACTAGCTGTGGCCTAACTGTTAAACAGTATTTAGTTGTACTAGCTGTGGCCTAACTGTTAAACAGTATTTAGTTGTACTAGCTGTGGCCTAACTGTTAAACAGTATTTAGTTGTACTAGCTGTGGCCTAACTGTTAAACAGTATTTAGTTGTACTAGCTGTGGCCTAACTGTTAAACAGTATTTAGTTGTACTAGCTGTGGCCTAACTGTTAAACAGTATTTAGTTGTACTAGCTGTGGCCTAACTGTTAAACAGTATTTTGTTGTACTAGCTGTGGCCTAATTGTTAAACAGTATTTAGTTGTACTAGCTGTGGCCTAATTGTTAAACAGTATTTAGTTTTACTAGCTGTGGCCTAACTGTTAAACAGTATTTAGTTGTACTAGCTGTGGCCTAATTGTTAAACAGTATTTAGTTGTACTAGCTGTGGCCTAACTGTTAAACAGTATTTAGTTGTACTAGCTGTGGCCTAACTGTTAAACAGTATTTAGTTTTACTAGCTGTGGCCTAACTGTTAAACAGTATTTAGTTGTACTAGCTGTGGCCTAATTGTTAAACAGTATTTAGTTTTACTAGCTGTGGCCTAACTGTTAAACAGTATTTAGTTTTACTAGCTGTGGCCTAACTGTTAAACAGTATTTAGTTGTACTAGCTGTGGCCTAACTGTTAAACAGTATTTAGTTGTACTAGCTGTGGCCTAACTGTTAAACAGTATTTAGTTGTACTAGCTGTGGCCTAACTGTTAAACAGTATTTAGTTGTACTAGCTGTGGCCTAACTGTTAAACAGTATTTAGTTGTACTAGCTGTGGCCTAACTGTTAAACAGTATTTAGTTGTACTAGCTGTGGCCTAACTGTTAAACAGTATTTAGTTTTACTAGCTGTGGCCTAACTGTTAAACAGTATTTAGTTGTACTAGCTGTGGCCTAACTGTTAAACAGTATTTAGTTGTACTAGCTGTGGCCTAACTGTTAAACAGTATTTTTTGGCCTAACTGTTAAACAGCTCAAGTTGAGTAGGCTATGAGTAAATAAAAACTGGATCCATGCCCCGCCCCCTTGCCCAATGGATGGATCATTTGGACATAATGTTTACTACCATATTGAATAAAGGGTATGCGGCATGCTTAAAGTGAATGGCACATCGAGTGGCAAATCGAGTGGCAAAGCAACATGCAAAGTGAGTTTAACATTGTTTAATGTTGTTTAATGCAATCAGATATGACTTTTCTGTGTGGATGTATGGGCTGTCGAGGCCAGAAAGTAGTTTTTTGCCACTCATTAGGCGTTCCTGCATAACTTCCGGGTTTGATGATGATGTCACGCGCATACTCTCTATAGCCTGCCGCTGATTGTGTGATGAACCCATTCTGGACGGGAACCCCTTTTGGTGTTTTAAGCATTATACGCCTTATAAGCGTTATACTTTAGCTGTTGAAAAATAGCAGATCTACAAGCTCATAGCGCGGAACCGAGTGGCGCGCTACGAGCTTGTAGATCTGCTATTTTTGAAAAATCGTGAAAATGTGCAAATCTTTGAATATATTTTCTTTCTGAACGAACGTTTTTAACTCAAATCTATGCTTCTGGGGGGTCCCTGGAACAACATATTGTCAGATGGGGGTCGTTGGCAAATTACATATATTTTTTGGGGTCCTTGACATCACCACTGATATAGGAACATAGGTATTATATATATATAATATATTATAATATATATATAGGAACATAGGTATTGGTATGACATCACCACTAATATAGGAACATAGGTATTTCAGAACATTTTCAGGATTTAGAAGAATTTTTTTAAATTTCTATGTAAAGCGCCTTGGATAAAGGCGCTATATAAATGCACCATTTACCATTTACCATTTACAGTGCCGCGCTACGAGCTTGTAGGTCTGCTATTTTTGAAAAATCGACAAAATGCGGCACAAATCTTTGAATATAATATTCTTTCAGAGCGTTTTTTTTTCCCGACGTCAGGCCTAAATGGGTTATTAAAGTTCCTTCCTCAAAGACTGGATGGGGATAATACTACCAGAAGGCCCGAGGTTATGTCTCTTGGGTGATCGCACAGTGCTGCCACAGGGGGTCACCAAGGCGAGGTTATGTCTCTTGGGTGATCGCACAGTGCTGCCACAGGGGGTCACCAAGGCACAACATGCATTAGTGACTGCAGGTCTTATTACTGCAGCCAGGTTGATTTTGAGAACCTGGAAAAGCTCTGTTACGCCAGAGATCACAGACTGGACCCAACTTATGACGGAAACTGCATCCTTCGAATACTCAATTGCCAGGAGGAACAATGTCAAAGGGAAGTTCCATGAAATATGGGACTACTTTTATTTGTATATTAAAGGATGGTTGCATTAACAATTTGTAATTGGTAATACATTACGGATATAATCACTATTGTCAGCAACAGAATGTGGAGGGGTGTTGTCCATTGGGGTTTTTCTTTTTTGACTGCTAGTTGTTTTGTTTTTTTTTGTTTGTTTTTCTTGTCTCTTTCTTTTGTGTAAGTCATGTGTATTTTGTATGCTTTATTGTAAAATCATTAAAAAACTTTGATGACAAAAAAAAAAAAAGAAAAATGAAGGGGGAAAAAAGTGTCGGTATCGGGAGTTATTTAATCCATTACATCATAGTTAAGTTAAGGGTTATTTAATCCATTACATCATAGTTAAGTTAAGGGTTATTTAATCCATTACATCATAGCGCCCAGTCGCTTTATAAACACGGACCACTTTTACCGACGGACTGGATGTTATTGTGAATGTCTGTGTAGCAGCTAACAATAGCCACACCACTCTAGAGTCAATCGACAACAACGGGAGGTAAGAATAAATCTATCACGACTAGCGACTGGACCGCGGAGCGCCGTCAAACACAGGATCTTTTTTTATAATTAGACGATTTAGATCGCGAGTTATTAACGTTTTAAGATTTTCATTGTCGTCGGCTAAACAGGGGAGGGAGTTTTTCGATGACGTCTCACTGTTGCGCAACATCGAGGATGGCCCAACATGCGCTCCCAGGCTGTGGAGCGATGCGATCCGTTCTCATATCAATAAACTTTGTCCTGGGCGTCGGGCGTTACTAATAGAAAGGGGGTGTTAATAATTAAGGTCGGGCTCGTTTCGGGTCGGACACAAAGCTGTCGGTCCGATCCCAGCTCTAACACACGCACACGCACACGCACACGCACACACACACACACACACACACACACACACACACACACACACACACACACACACACACACACACACACACACACACACACACACACACACACACACACCTGTCTCCAGAAGGGAAGTCCATTCCTAACAGGATGCTCTCCAGTTTGTTGCTCAGCGTCGACACAACGATCAGATATCTGACCCTGACGGGGTTAACGGACTCCAGCTGCACGGCCTGTAGGGGGCAGCAGAGATATAGGTTAACACGGCCTGTAGGGGGCAGCAGAGATACAGGTTAACACAGCCTGTAGGGGGCAGCAGAGTCACAGCATCACATTATCTCATTCTGGACGGGAACCCCTGTTGGTGTTTTAAGCATTATGTTATACTTTAGCTGCCGCGCTATGAGCTTTGAGTTCCAGACCCCCAGGAACGCGCCCAGGGGGCCCAGGTTCCGATGTGCCGCCCCGTGTCCGAAACGGTTGAGAAATGACAGTTACCGTGTGCCGGTCCCTCTACTGTACCCTCTAGTGTACTGTACTGTACTGTCACTGTACTGTACTGTACTGGCACACCCGAAATCATCATAGATACAGTTAATATGTGCGTGTGTTTGTGTGTGTGTTAGGTTGTGCACAGGTGGTGAAAAACCACCATGCTGTTTTCATGCTCATAGCCAGGCAGGCAGGCAGGCAGGCAGGCAGGCAGGCAGGCAGGCAGGCAGGCAGGCAGGCAGGCAGGCAGGCAGACACATAGACATATATACATAGACATATATACATAGACGCCCCTTCCGGCTCTGAGGCGCGTGCCTTCATATCTATGCGTGCCTTCGCTTGAAGGCACAATTTTCCCGACATTCCTTGCAAAGCATTAGCGGAAGCAAAGCGAAGTCCCGGAAAAGACGCGCTGTGATTGGCCAGTAGTCACTTGAGTGACAGCAAGAGACATGGAGGAGTCGCATGAGTGACGTCACTTGGGCAGCGACGCAGTCGCCTTCAGCAAATGCCTTCAGCACTTCTAAATAAGAAAGCTGCGGAGAACTGTTGCTTTGTGTTCACTCTTTAATGTTTTCTGTTAGTAATCTAATCCCCCCTGGCTCTGATGTTGTATTGTTAATAACTGTTGTTTGTGTTTGTTTGTTTGTTTGTTTGTTTGTCTTGTTGTGTATTGTAATGTATATTGTCATGACTGTTATAAAGATTTGTTAAAAAAAAAAAAAAAGCCTTCAGCTGCACTTCCTCCTTCATTGGGATACACGTCGCTCCAATGAACTGCAACAGCCAGGCATCTATTTATTATAATATCTATGGGCAGGCAGGCAGGCAGACAGACAGGCAGGCAGACAGGCAGACAGACAGGCAGACAGGCAGACAGGCAGGCAGGCAGACAGGCAGACAGGCAGACAGGCAGGCAGACAGGCAGACAGGCAGACAGGCAGGCAGGCAGACAGGCAGACAGGCAGACAGGCAGGCAGGCAGACAGGCAGACAGACAGACAGGCAGGCAGACAGGCAGGCAGGCAGACAGGCAGACAGGCAGACAGGCAGGCAGACAGGCAGACAGGCAGACAGGCAGGCAGGCAGACAGGCAGACAGGCAGACAGGCAGGCAGGCAGACAGGCAGGCAGACAGGCAGGCAGGAAGCCAGGCAGACAGACAGGCAGACAGGCAGGCAGGCAGGCAGGAAGCCAGGCAGGCAGGCAGACAGGCAGACAGGCAGGAAGGCAGGCAGCCAGGCAGGCAGGCAGACAGGCAGGCAGGCAGACAGGCAGGCACACACACACACATAAGTCCGTAAGGGAGTGGTTGCACCACTCAAAAATCACACGTGTGTGAAGCGAGTGCAATGCGTGCATGTGACGTGCCGTGGTACTGAAAAATAAATCACCATTACACCACTGTGTGTGTACAGCTTAATGGTCTCATTACACCACTGTGTGTACAGCTTAATGGTCTCACTGTGTGTACAGCTTAATGGTCTCACTGTGTGTACAGCTTAATGGTCTCACTGTGTGTACAGCTTAATGGTCTCACTGTGTGTACAGCTTAATGGTCTCACTGTGTGTACAGCTTAATGTGTGTGTGTGTGCGTGCGGTGTGTGTGTGTGTGTGTGTGCGTACCAGCTTAATGCTCTCCTGGGGTCTCAGCAGTGACACCATGGCGTGCACGTGTCTACGGCGCGTGTCACATGAAGCCCCGCCCTCCTGCTTCTGATTGGCCGACGCCTCGTGTGACTCCTCCTCCCTCTCATCGTCCTCCAGGAGAAGGACCGCCCCCTTTACCAGAGCGAAGCTCTCCCTGCACACACACACACACGCACGCACACACACGCACCCGCAAGCACGCACGCACGCACGCACGCACGCACGCACGCACGCACACACACGCACGCACGCACGCACGCACGCACGCACGCACAAATTGAGGTATTTTGTTAGCCCATTCTGGGCGGGAACCCCTTTTGGAGCTTGTAGGTCTGCTATTTTTGAAAAATCGTGAAAATGCACAAATCTTTGAATATAATATTCTTTCAGAGCCAAGGTTTTTTTCAGGCCTAAATGGGTTAATTACACTTCATTTAACCAGCAGCCCAGAGTACATGATACTCTTTGGGAGCCCACAGGGATCGAACCGGGAACCTTGTGGTTCCCATCCGGCCACTCTACCGCTGATCCACTGCCGCCCCGCCCCACATACATCATTATAATTACTATCGATATGTAGGTTCATAATAATCTAAAACATGTGGGGAGTTATGGGATATAAGACATGTTGTTACATTTGGCCATAAAGCCACCGCGCTTTTAAAACATTTTTCTCCGCAAAAAAAACAAGCCAAAAGTCTTTGTAAAAAAGCAGACCTGGCAACCGTGATTCTGAAGTGGATTCTTTAACGACCGCACCCGACAGACAAGATGGAACACGCTGTCGCACACACACACACACACACACACACACACACACACACACACACACACACACACACACACACACACACACACACACACACCCCCCCCCCCCCACACACACACACACACACACCCACCCCCCCCCCCCCCCAGCCTGGCTGCAAATTAGAACCATTTAGAAACAAACGCAGATTTACCTTTTCTGAAGTCTTCCTCTGCTTCGAATGTCCTCATCCTAAAAGATAATAAAAATAAACAAAAACACAAACAAGAGACAAGATCAGTAAAATGACATTTTAAATAAGATTAGTTTAAATAGCTCTATGATCACTGTTGTTATGGGAATGCATTTTATATAATAGTTATTATGGGAATGCATTAAAAATTCTATATGGGGGCCAGCCCCTGTGGGGGTCCCCCCCTGTCCCTCTCTATCCACCCTGTCTGTCCCTCTCCATCCAGCCTGTCTGTCCCTCTCTATCCAGCCAGTCTGTCCCTCTCTATCCAGCCTGTCTGTCTCTCTCTATCCAGCCTGTCTGTCCCTCTCTATCCAGCCTGTCTGTCCCTCTCTATCCAGCCTGTCTGTCCCTCTCTATCCAGCCTGTCTGTCTCTCTCTATCCAGCCTGTCTGTCCCTCTCTATCCAGCCTGTCTGTCCCTCTCTATCCACCCTGTCTGTCCCTCTCCATCCAGCCTGTCTGTCCCTCTCTATCCAGCCTGTCTGTCCCTCTCTATCCACCCTGTCTGTCCCTCTCCATCCAGCCAGTCTGTCCCTCTCTATCCAGCCTGTCTGTCTCTCTCTATCCAGCCTGTCTGTCCCTCTCTATCCAGCCTGTCTGTCTCTCTCTATCCAGCCTGTCTGTCCCTCTCTATCCAGCCTGTCTGTCTCTCTCTATCCAGCCTGTCTGTCTCTCTCTATCCACCCTGTCTGTCCCTCTCCATCCAGCCTGTCTGTCCCTCTCTATCCACCCTGTCTGTCCCTCTCTATCCAGCCTGTCTGTCCCTCTCTATCCACCCTGTCTGTCCCTCTCTATCCAGCCTGTCTGTCTGTCCCTCTCTATCCAGCCTGTCTGTCTCTCTCTATCCAGCCTGTCTGTCCCTCTCTATCCACCCTGTCTGTCCCTCTCTATCCAGCCTGTCTGTCTCTCTCTATCCAGCCTGTCTGTCTGTCTCTATCCAGCCTGTCTGTCCCTCTCTATCCAGCCTGTCTGTCCCTCTCTATCCACCCTGTCTGTCCCTCTCTATCCACCCTGTCTGTCCCTCTCTATCCAGCCTGTCTGTCCCTCTCTATCCAGCCTGTCTGTCTCTCTCTATCCACCCTGTCTGTCCCTCTCTATCCAGCCTGTCTGTCCCTCTCTATCCAGCCTGTCTGTCTCTCTCTATCCAGCCTGTCTGTCTCTCTCTATCCACCCTGTCTGTCCCTCTCCATCCAGCCTGTCTGTCTCTCTCTATCCAGCCTGTCTGTCCCTCTCTATCCAGCCTGTCTGTCTCTCTCTATCCAGCCTGTCTGTCTCTCTCTATCCACCCTGTCTGTCCCTCTCCATCCAGCCTGTCTGTCCCTCTCTATCCACCCTGTCTGTCCCTCTCTATCCAGCCTGTCTGTCCCTCTCTATCCACCCTGTCTGTCCCTCTCTATCCAGCCTGTCTGTCTGTCCCTCTCTATCCAGCCTGTCTGTCCCTCTCTATCCAGCCTGTCTGTCTCTCTCTATCCAGCCTGTCTGTCCCTCTCTATCCAGCCTGTCTGTCTCTCTCTATCCACCCTGTCTGTCCCTCTCTATCCAGCCTGTCTGTCTCTCTCCATCCAGCCTGTCTGTCCCTCTCTATCCAGCCTGTCTGTCCCTCTCTATCCAGCCTGTCTGTCTGTCCCTCTCTATCCAGCCTGTCTGTCCCTCTCTATCCAGCCTGTCTGTCTCTCTCTATCCAGCCTGTCTGTCCCTCTCTATCCAGCCTGTCTGTCTCTCTCTATCCAGCCTGTCTGTCCCTCTCTATCCACCCTGTCTGTCCCTCTCTATCCAGCCTGTCTGTCTCTCTCTATCCAGCCTGTCTGTCCCTCTCTATCCAGCCTGTCTGTCCCTCTCTATCCACCCTGTCTGTCTCTCTCTATCCAGCCTGTCTGTCCCTCTCTATCCACCCTGTCTGTCCCTCTCTATCCAGCCTGTCTGTCTCTCTCTATCCAGCCTGTCTGTCCCTCTCTATCCACCCTGTCTGTCCCTCTCTATCCAGCCTGTCTGTCTGTCCCTCTCTATCCACCCTGTCTGTCCCTCTCTATCCAGCCTGTCTGTCCCTCTCTATCCACCCTGTCTGTCTCTCTCTATCCAGCCTGTCTGTCCCTCTCTATCCACCCTGTCTGTCCCTCTCTATCCAGCCTGTCTGTCTCTCTCTATCCAGCCTGTCTGTCCCTCTCTATCCACCCTGTCTGTCCCTCTCTATCCAGCCTGTCTGTCTGTCCCTCTCTATCCAGCCTGTCTGTCCCTCTCTATCCAGCCTGTCTGTCTGTCTGTCCCTCTCTATCCAGCCTGTCTGTCTCTCTCTATCCAGCCTGTCTGTCCCTCTCTATCCACCCTGTCTGTCCCTCTCTATCCACCCTGTCTGTCCCTCTCTATCCAGCCTGTCTGTCTCTCTCTATCCAGCCTGTCTGTCCCTCTCTATCCACCCTGTCTGTCCCTCTCTATCCACCCTGTCTGTCCCTCTCTATCCACCCTGTCTGTCCCTCTCTATCCAGCCTGTCTGTCTCTCTCTATCCAGCCTGTCTGTCTGTCTCTATCCAGCCTGTCTGTCCCTATCTATCCACCCTGTCTGTCCCTCTCTATCCACCCTGTCTGTCCCTCTCTATCCAGCCTGTCTGTCTGTCTGTCCCTCTCTATCCAGCCTGTCTGTCTCCCTCTATCCAGCCTGTCTGTCCCTCTCTATCCAGCCTGTCTGTCTCTCTCTATCCACCCTGTCTGTCCCTCTCTATCCAGCCTGTCTGTCCCTCTCTATCCAGCCTGTCTGTCTCTCTCTATCCAGCCTGTCTGTCTCTCTCTATCCACCCTGTCTGTCCCTCTCCATCCAGTCTGTCTGTCTCTCTCCATCCAGCCTGTCTGTCTCTCTCTATCCAGCCTGTCTGTCCCTCTCTATCCAGCCTGTCTGTCTCTCTCTATCCAGCCTGTCTGTCTCTCTCTATCCACCCTGTCTGTCCCTCTCCATCCAGCCTGTCTGTCCCTCTCTATCCACCCTGTCTGTCCCTCTCTATCCAGCCTGTCTGTCCCTCTCTATCCACCCTGTATGTCCCTCTCTATCCAGCCTGTCTGTCTGTCCCTCTCTATCCAGCCTGTCTGTCTCTCTCTATCCAGCCTGTCTGTCCCTCTCTATCCACCCTGTCTGTCCCTCTCTATCCAGCCTGTCTGTCTCTCTCTATCCAGCCTGTCTGTCCCTCTCTATCCAGCCTGTCTGTCCCTCTCTATCCACCCTGTCTGTCCCTCTCCATCCAGCCTGTCTGTCCCTCTCTATCCAGCCTGTCTGTCCCTCTCTATCCACCCTGTCTGTCCCTCTCCATCCAGCCTGTCTGTCCCTCTCTATCCAGCCTGTCTGTCTCTCTCTATCCAGCCTGTCTGTCTCTCTCTATCCAGCCTGTCTGTCCCTCTCTATCCACCCTGTCTGTCCCTCTCTATCCAGCCTGTCTGTCTCTCTCTATCCAGCCTGTCTGTCTGTCTCTATCCACCCTGTCTGTCCCTCTCTATCCAGCCTGTCTGTCCCTCTCTATCCACCCTGTCTGTCCCTCTCTATCCAGCCTGTCTGTCCCTCTCTATCCAGCCTGTCTGTCTGTCCCTCTCTATCCACCCTGTCTGTCCCTCTCTATCCACCCTGTCTGTCCCTCTCTATCCAGCCTGTCTGTCTCTCTCCATCCAGCCTGTCTGTCCCTCTCTATCCAGCCTGTCTGTCTCTCTCCATCCAGCCTGTCTGTCTCTCTCCATCCAGCCTGTCTGTCCCTCTCTATCCAGCCTGTCTGTCTCTCTCCATCCAGCCTGTCTGTCCCTCTCCATCCAGCCTGTCTGTCTCTCTCGATCCAGCCTGTCTGTCTCTCTCCATCCAGCCTGTCTGTCCCTCTCTATCCAGCCTGTCTGTCTCTCTCTATCCAGGCTGTCTGTCTCTCTCTCTCCAGGCTGTCTGTCTCTCTCCATCCAGCCTGTCTGTCTCTCTCCATGCAGCCTGTCTGTCCCTCTCTATCCAGCCTGTCTGTCCCTCTCTATCCAGCCTGTCTGTCTCTCTCCATCCAGCCTGTCTGTCTCTCTCTATCCAGCCTGTCTGTCTCTCTCCATCCAGCCTGTCTGTCTCTCTCCATCCAGCCTGTCTGTCTCTCTCCATCCAGCCTGTCTGTCTCTCTCCATCCAGCCTGTCTGTCTCTCTCCATCCAGCCTGTCTGTCCCTCTCTATCCAGCCTGTCTGTCTCTCTCCATCCATCCAGCCTGTCTGTCTCTCTCTCTATCCAGCCTGTCTGTCCCTCTCTATCCAGCCTGTCTGTCTCTCTCCATCCATCCAGCCTGTCTGTCTCTCTCCATCCAGCCTGTCTGTCTCTCTCCATCCAGGCTGTCTGTCTCTCTCCATCCAGCCTGTCTGTCTCTCTCTATCCAGCCTGTCTGTCTCTCTCCATCCACCCTGTCTGTCTCTCTCCATCCAGCCTGTCTGTCTCTCTCCATCCATCCAGCCTGTCTGTCTGTCTCTCTCCATCCAGCCTGTCTGTCCCTCTCTATCCAGGCTGTCTGTCTCTCTCTATCCAGCCTGTCTGTCTCTCTCCATCCACCCTGTCTGTCTCTCTCCATCCAGCCTGTCTGTCCCTCTCTATCCAGGCTGTCTGTCTCTCTCTATCCAGCCTGTCTGTCTCTCTCCATCCACCCTGTCTGTCTCTCTCCATCCAGCCTGTCTGTCTCTCTCCATCCATCCACCCTGTCTGTCTCTCTCCATCCAGCCTGTCTGTCTCTCTCCATCCATCCAGCCTGTCTGTCTCTCTCCATCCAGCCTGTCTGTCTCTCTCCATCCATCCAGCCTGTCTGTCTCTCTCCATCCAGCCTGTCTGTCTCTCTCCATCCATCCAGCCTGTCTGTCCCTCTCCATCCAGCCTGTCTGTCTCTCTCTATCCAGCCTGTCTGTCTCTCTCCATCCACCCTGTCTGTCCCTCTCCATCCAGCCTGTCTGTCCCTCTCCAGCCAGCCTGTCTGTCCCTCTCCATCCAGCCTGTCTGTCTCTCTCTATCCAGCCTGTCTGTCTCTCTCCATCCAGCCTGTCTGTCCCTCTCTATCCAGCCTGTCTGTCCCTCTCCATCCAGCCTGTCTGTCCCTCTCCATCCAGCCTGTCTGTCCCTCTCCATCCAGCCTGTCTGTCCCTCTCCATCCAGCCTGTCTGTCTCTCTCCATCCAGCCTGTCTGTCTGTCTCTCTCCATCCAGCCTGTCTGTCTCTCTCCATCCATCCAGCCTGTCTGTCTCTCTCTATCCAGCCTGTCTGTCTCTCTCTATCCAGCCTGTCTGTCTCTCTCTATCCAGCCTGTCTGTCTCTCTCCATCCAGCCTGTCTGCCTCTCTCCATCCAGCCTGTCTGTCTCTCTCTATCCAGCCTGTCTGTCTCTCTCCATCCACCCTGTCTGTCCCTCTCCATCCAGCCTGTCTGTCCCTCTCTAGCCAGCCTGTCTGTCCCTCTCCATCCAGCCTGTCTGTCTCTCTCTATCCAGCCTGTCTGTCTCTCTCCATCCAGCCTGTCTGTCTCTCTCTATCCAGCCTGTCTGTCCCTCTCTATCCAGCCTGTCTGTCCCTCTCCATCCAGCCTGTCTGTCCCTCTCCATCCAGCCTGTCTGTCTCTCTCCATCCAGCCTGTCTGTCTCTCTCTATCCAGCCTGTCTGTCTCTCTCCATCCAGCCTGTCTGTCTCTCTCTATCTATCCAGCCTGTCTGTCTGTCTCTCTCTATCCAGCCTGTCTGTCTCTCTCCATCCAGCCTGTCTGTCTCTCTCTATCTATCCAGCCTGTCTGTCTCTCTCTATCCAGCCTGTCTGTCTCTCTCTATCCAGCCTGTCTGTCCCTCTCTATCCAGCCTGTCTGTCTCTCTCCATCCAGCCTGTCTGTCTCTCTCCATCCAGCCTGTCTGTCTCTCTCCATCCAGCCTGTCTGTCTCTCTCTATCCAGGCTGTCTGTCTCTCTCCATCCAGCCTGTCTGTCTCTCTCCATCCAGGCTGTCTGTCTCTCTCCATCCAGCCTGTCTGTCTCTCTCCATCCCTCAATGTGGTAACTCTGTATCTCTGTGGCTCTGGTCTGACCCCTCAGTGTGGTAACTCTGTATCTCTATGGCTCTGGTCTCACCCCTCAATGTGGTAACTCTGTATCTCTATGGATCTGGTCTGACCCCTCAATGTGGTAACTCTGTATCTCTATGGCTCTGGTCTCACCCCTCAATGTGGTAACTCTGTATCTCTATGGCTCTGGTCTGACCCCTCAATGTGGTAACTCTGTATCTCTATGGCTCTGGTCTCACCCCTCAATGTGGTAACTCTGTATCTCTATGGATCTGGTCTGACCCCTCAATGTGGTAACTCTGTATCTCTATGGCTCTGGTCTCACCCCTCAGTGTGGTAACTCTGTATCTCTATGGCTCTGGTCTGACCCCTCAATGTGGTAACTCTGTATCTCTATGGCTCTGGTCTCACCCCTCAGTGTGGTAACTCTGTATCTCTATGGCTCTGGTCTGACCCCTCAATGTGGTAACTCTGTATCTCTATGGCTCTGGTCTCACCCCTCAGTGTGGTAACTCTGTATCTCTATGGCTCTGGTCTCACCCCTCAGTGTGGTAACTCTGTATCTCTATGGCTCTGGTCTCACCCCTCAGTGTGGTAACTCTGTATCTCTATAGCCAAATTCCAATACTTGTTAAAGTAAAGTGCTCCATCGAGGAGGCGAGTGGAGTCGAGTGGAGGAGCCGAGTGGGCTCTCCGAGACCGCATACAGTGAGTGTACAGACCTCCTCCACATGTGGCACAGAAAACACAGAAACCCGATACTATGCACCCCCCCCCCCCATCCCCCATCCACTAGCTGCCGGCCGCTGCGGCTAGTCGCTGAGTCAGCGACGCTGACCCAACACACACATGCACGCACACACATTAAACTAAAACGCTAATTTGCTGAATTAATAGAGCTTCAGAATGATAAAGTAGCCCATCTATAGCCTACACATGTGAAAGTGAAAGGACCACAACAAGCCACTGGCTTCATTACGTTGTGTGATATAAGCATAATAAAAGTAGGCTATATAAAGTAGGCTATATTGTGCGCACCTCAAAAGCTATAGTTAATTTAAACTAAACTGCACGAGGAAGCTCGCTATGAAGATTGCGTCTTCTGACGTGATCACAGAAGCATTCTAATACACTCACAGGCAATCCATTGGCTGGGTCTGGGACTAAGGTGCACCTTGACCACCCCCCCAGGTAAAGGTGATAAAGGTGCCAATAAACCAATTAGTCCCCACTTCTGTGTAACTTCTCATGAAGATCACATGCATTGCTACAAAGTCTTGATTTCAGTGTGTTTGAGTTTACTAGGACAGGAGCGAATTCTGGTTCCACAAACTGCACCACTGGTGAGTTCATGACTTTGGGGTTAAGAATTTCCTTGCACTATAAAATTCTATTGTTAATCGGACGGCCAGCAAACGGCCCTGATTATAAATCTAGCAGCTACAGCTACACTATATTCTAGTGACAGCTAGGCTAGCTACTAGCTACAGCTACGCTGGCTACTAGTTGGACGGCCAGCACACGGCCCTGACTAGCCACAAGCCTGCTGAAGCTAAGCTAATAACAACTTAGCGTGGTTCCTGCAAAAGGACGCCCGGTGTTAGCTATTGTTAGCATCCCGCTAAGCTACCCTCCCCTTGTACTACTCCTGCTAACGGCCTGCAGAACGCCAAAGCAGTGATGTCGGGGAAGAGCAGAAACCAACGTCGCAAGGCTAACGATAAGCCCGCGGTGCTGCAGAAGCACTGTGAGACATGCTCCAACTGGATGGCCGGCGAGGACAAACACGAGGACTGTGTCCGTTGTTTGGGCCTGCAGCACGCTTTCGACGCCGTTCATAACCCGGGTGCCTGCTCCCTGTGTGACGGCGTCGACGCACGCATCATAACCCGCAGGCTAGTGCGTGCTAAGCAGTTCTTCGACGGAGCCATCCGACAACCAGAACCGGCAGACGACCGAGAGGTGGCCGATCAATTGGCGGAGGAGAGACGGGACGCATTGGACCCCGCTCGTTACTCTGAGGGTGATTATGCCGACCTACCGTCTACTTCCCGCGCGAAGCGGGCGGTTAAGAAAGCCAAACAAGCAGCTAGGAAAGCTCTGGCTGACGAGGTTACGGCTCCAGCGGCTGCCGAAATCCCGCACTCCCCGCCTCGCCAACGTACGAGGCGCACAGATCGTCCTTCCCCCGTCGAGCAACACGCCGGTGATGAAGAACAGTCCTCGGAGGGAGATCAGAGCCAGAGCTCCAGCGGTAGCTCCTCTTCTTCCTACTCTGAGGGCTCTTCTGAGAGTGAGTCAGAATCGGAGTCTGAGGGACGCCTCAGAGCCACTCTCATCGCAGGAATGCAGCCTCAGACGGCGGCCCGGACTGAGCCCGAGCCCCGGGCTGGGACTGAGGCTCTGGCTACAACAGCTCCGGATGTAACCGAGCCACAGAGCACGGCGGTGCCTGACACGGCACCCCAGACCGATGTTCAGAACCGAGCCCCTGCTCGGTCCCGAGTCGTCCTCGAGATGGACAAGTCAGAGCTGATTGATGTCTTCAAGAGGGCTACTGAACGCAGCGGTCTAACGTGGCCAGCTGAAGCTACTCCGGCGGCGGCTGCGACGGACACGGCCTGGGATGATTTCGGTAAGGATCCGGACGCTCCCCGAGCCAAACAGATCCTACCCTTGGCTAAGGGTTTCACGGGGGCGCTCGGTGAATCCTGGGAGCACCCCTACACCCACTCCTTCCTACCCACACATAAGAAAGAGCTTGATTGTGTCGCCATGAAGAAAGTGGGTCTGGAATCTCTGCCCGAGATGGACAGATTCCTGGCTTCTCATCTCCTACATGTCCCCGAAGTCGCCCCACCGAAGGAGCCGAAATTCGCTCTCACACAGGAAAACGACATGTCCACAATGGTGAAGAAGGCATACGCGACGCTTACGGGCTCCGTGAAAGCCATTAACGCCATCACACTACTCCAGGGCTCTGTCTCCCACATTTTCAAAACATCGGGAGAGGCATTGAATCTGGAGCAGCTCTACGAGCTACGGAGGCTCCATAAAGAGGCGCTCGCGCTGACAAGGTACAACACGGAGATGACGGGAAAGGCTATGGCTACTCTAGTAGTACTAGAACGGGCTAGATGGCTAAACCACTCCGAAACCAAAGAGAGAGCCTCTCTCCTGGACCAACCCATCCTGCAAGACAATCTTTTCTCTGGCACGGTGGCCGATCTCACGGCCAGACACGAAGACAGAGAGAAAAAGAAGCAGGCGGCGCAGGCTTTCATGCCGACGGAGAAAAAGCCTCCGCCAGGTAACAAAAGAAATAGATCCTCGTACGGCCGCTCTATGAACCGGAGGGACAACGAGAGGGAGCGCGGCTCCAGGCCTCCTTTCAAGGCTCCAGCGGCTGCCAGAGCCCCCTCTGCTTCGGGAGGCCAGTACCAACACCGACAACAGTCACAGCAGGATCGCAAGAAGGACACCGGGCCTCACGGTCAGCCTCCTTCCGCGGCGGCGGGACGGAAGCGTCAACGCCACACGCACAACAACAAGCAGCAGCGTAAGTGACATTGCGCCGAGCCTCGGGGAGACGTTGATGGAATCCGTCTCCCTCCGCCCCCACGTTCTGGGAAGAGCTTACGCTGGCGGCGTAGTAGCCTCGGGCTTTACGCCACTGGCGCAGAGAGCACCGGACAGGATGAGCGTTGTTGCACCGATTTTTGCGAAAAAGATGTCGTTGCATACTGTACCTCCCCTGTCCCCCTCCCTGATTCAAATAAAAATGTTGTGTGGAACAAAATGTTTGAATCCTTGCCAGAACACACGGGGTATGAGCCCACTGCCACGCAGGTCAATAAAACGACCCGCGGCAGTGGGACGAAACGCAGATATTTTGACAGCGCATCAGAGCGCTGCAAAAAGGCACAAGCACCATGCCAGTTTGATGGCCCCGTCGCTAGGGGGCGCCGTTTTACCACGGCTGAACATGGTGCCAGTGTTAACCAAGGTAACACAATGCCTGCCGCGGGAGGCACCCACTCTAACTCAAAAAAGAGTAGGGCTGACAATAAATCCTCTGACGCGGTGCGTTTCAAAATGGATAGAGTGCGGCGCACACACCTGGGTGGTGGACACCGTGAGAAAAGGCTACAAGCTGCAGTTCTCCGCAGAACCACCCACATTCGAGAAGATAATATTCTCTCAGGCAAGCGGACAGGCAGCCGTCATTTTGCGAAACGAAATAATTTCCCTGCTGGCCAAGAATGCCATTCAGGAAGTACCTCCAGATCAGAGCCTAAACGGTTTCTACAGTCGGTATTTTCTGGTAAAGAAAAAGGGGGGGGGGATGCGTCCTATTCTGGACCTCCGAGCCCTCAACCGATATCTGAAGGATTTTCGTTTCAAGATGCTGACAAATGCGGCACTGTTACGCATGATACGCAAAGGGGATTGGTTCACGTCAGTGGACCTCAAGGACGCCTATTTTCATGTCCCGATTTACCCGCCGCACAGGAAGTTCCTGCGGTTCGGGTTCGGAGGACGGGTTTACGAATACCTAGTTCTCCCTTTCGGGATGTCCTTGAGCCCCCGAGTGTTTGTGAAGTGTACTCAAGCGGCCATAGCCCCTTTGAGACAACGGGGAGTTCGCATAGCGAGCTATATCGACGACTGGCTCCTGCTTGCGCAGTCGGAAAGCGAGGCACGACTCCACACCAGCTGGGTAGTGAGTCACCTGCAGTCTCTGGGTTTCAGTCTGAACTACGAAAAGAGCGTGCTCATACCAGCGAGGTCAACAGACTTCATAGGTTTAACACTGAACTCTGTCTCCCTCACGGCTCGGCTGTCACAGGACAGAATGACTTCCGTTCTGAAGTGCGCGAGCTCGTTCCAGGTGGGACGCAGGGTCCCTTTTCGTATGTGCCAGAAAATGGCGGGACTCATGGCTTCCGCTATAACCGTGTTACGGTTAGGCAGACTGTACATGAGACCTTTTCAGAGGTGGATGCTCTCACTCAGGGTGCCCAACGATCGCCGTCATCGCCTGGTTACAGTCCAAACGGAGTGTATATCGGCGCTGCATCCATGGAGAGACAGGTCATTTCTTTCCGAAGGAGTGTCCATGGGTCTGGTCGTGTCGAGGAAGATCATCACTACGGATGCCAGTATGACTGGGTGGGGCGCCACCCACGAGGGCAGAACTGCCAGGGGAGTGTGGGGCGACGAACTGAGGACCGCCCACATCAACTATCTAGAGCTGATGGCAGTATGGTTAGCCGTACGACACTTCGAACCCCTCATCAAGGATTGTCACGTCCTGGTCAGGACGGACAATACGACGACCATGTGCTACGTCAACAAGCAAGGGGGACTACGATCCCGCCTGCTGCATGCACTAGCACAAGACCTGACTCTGTGGTGCGACACACATTTGAGGTCAATCAGAGCCTCCCACGTCCCGGGGATACTGAACAGGGGAGCGGATCTTCTGTCCAGAGGGAGGTGCCACTATGCGGACTGGTCCCTACACGACGCGGTGGCAGCTCAGCTCTGGGACAGGTTCGGCCGTCCACAAGTGGACCTGTTCGCCTCGGGGGAGAACGCGAAATGCCCGGAGTTCTTCTCCATAGCGGGACAGGAGTCTCTGGGCCTAGACGCGCTAGCGCACGTCTGGCCCGGAAGTCTGCTGTACGCGTTCCCTCCCATTTCCCTGATATCTCCAGTCCTGGAGAGAGTGAGAACCCAGGGCCTAGCGGTAATACTGATAGCTCCAGGGTGGGGCTCTTGGAGGTCGGAGATATCACCTCTCCTCTACGACCATCCGTGGCAGCTCCCGCTGCGCAGGGATCTGCTGACGCAAGCGAAGGGGGAAATCTTCCATCCACGGCCGGAAGACCTGGATCTATGGGCTTGGCCCGTGAGAGGATGAACCTTGACGCGGAAGGCCTGCCGCAGAGTGTCATCGACACTATACAGAGTGCGAGAGCTCGGTCAACCAGGGAGGCCTACGACGGGAGGTGGCGTGCGTTTGAGAAATGGTGTCTACAGACGCAGGCGGTGCCTTTTCAGGCATCTGTGAAAGTGATTCTGTCTTTCCTTCAGAGTCTGATGGACAAGGGCCTGTCTTACAACTCCCTGAAGGTCTACCTGGCGGCTATTTCGGCCTGCCATGTTGGATTCGGGAATGGCACTGTCTGGGTGCACCCTCTAGTGCGTCGGTATATGGCTGGTGCGATGCGCCTCCTCCAGGTACCGAAGTCTATGGTTCCTTCGTGGGACCTCGCGCTGGTTTTGGACTCCTTGTCTCGACCGCCATTCGAGCCATTGGCGTCAGTGGGGCTGCAGTTTTTGTCGTTGAAAACGGCGCTACTGCTGGCGTTGGTGACTGCTAAACGGGTCGGTGACATTCACGCTTTTTCAGTGAGCGAGGAGTGCACACGTTTTTCCGTGGACAGGACGAGGGTGGTCATTACGACCAACCCGGCTTTTGTGCCTAAGAACCAGTTGACCACCTGTATACCGGTGGACCTGGTGGAATTCTGTCCTCCTCCTTTTTCCTCGGCAGAGGATGAGAGGAGGCATACTCTGTGCCCTGTACGGGTTTTATGAACTTACATGGACAGGACGGCGGCACACAGGAAGACAACTCAGTTGTTTGTGTCCTGGGCCCCCAAGACCTTGGGGAAGGCAGTATCCAAGGTGAGGATCTCACAATGGATAGTGGAAGCCATAGAACGATCTTACTCGGCCAGGGGTTTGCAGCCTCCCATAAGGTTGAAGGCGCACTCCACGAGGGGTATGGCGACGTCCTGGGCTCTCTCCAGGGGAGTGTCTATCCAGGAGGTGTGTACGGCTGCGAGCTGGGCATCCTCCTCGACGTTTGCCAATTTTTACAGATTGGATGTGACGGCTGCGCCAGTGGCGCATGCTGTCCTCAGCGTGGCTTCAAAGTAAGGTTTGGATCTGTCGGGCCTCTGAGTGGAGTGGCCCTGGGTCCGAGGTTCCTTCCTTTTTCCGCCGGCTTTTTGAGCCGGGTGGTTTTTCGCTCCCGTCACCCTACAGGCAGAGGTCGGGACCCGTGAGTCTAGACTTTGTGGTGGCAAGAAGGGAGTGTATCGGGTCTTCATAGCGAGCTTCCTCGTGCAGTTTAGTTTAAATTAACTATAGGTTACGAAGGTAACCCTGGTTAATTAAATAAACAAGCGAGGAAGCTCGCCAAAACGCCCTTCTTGTAGGCAATGCCTCATGAGAAGGTTCCACATGTTTGAAGTGGGGACTAATTGGTTTATTGGCACCTTTATCACCTTTACCTGGGGGGGTGGTCAAGGTGCACCTTAGTCCCAGACCCAGCCAATGGATTGCCTGTGAGTGTATTAGAATGCTTCTGTGATCACGTCAGAAGACGCAATCTTCATAGCGAGCTTCCTCGCTTGTTTATTTAATTAACCAGGGTTACCTTCGTAACCTATAGTTAATTGTCTCCACCAGGCCGAAGGCACCGTTAACCGATTAATAGTCGATGCCAAACTTTGCACACACACTCCCTGGATGCCAACGATGAACCTCTGCCCCACATTTTCCAGAACGGCCTGTTATAGCGCCACCATGAGGCAGCTTTTCACATTTCTTACCTAAAACTGCACCGATCTGCGTGAAACGTTGCATGCACACTCCCTAGAGGCCATGGACAAACCTTTGACCTGCATTTTCCGCATCTGCCTTTTATAGCGCCACCAGGAGGCCGACTTTTGTAAAACACATTTTTTGATATTACTCCTCCAGATTCTGTCCAAAAATCTCACAAATCGTTACACAGTATCTCTATGGTCATGTGCTCAAGTCGGATCTGTCCGATATTTCATATTCCATCCTAATTGGCTATAATTGGCTTTCACAGTTTGCAAGATTGCCCCATTTTGAACAAAAGCCTCAAATCATGAACGCAGCATGCAATTTACGTGAAATCTTTCACACATTTTCTTACTAGGCTGAGGAATATATCGCACCCTTTTCAAATTGGCCTCTTATAGCGCCACCAACAGGTTGAAGTCATCCAATTGCCATCAAAGGCAAACATGTTTATATTACTCCTAAACATTTTGCCAAACATCTCACACAGTCCTATCCTCCTGGTGGAGACCTGTGCCCAGAAGGGCACTTTTTCTAGTTTCTCTCTGTGCATGCCTGAATGCACAGACTGCTATGAATGACGGTCACAAAAATGTATTTATTTATATGTGGACTGAACTGAATATGTAAGTCAGAGAGACTACCTAATTCCTGTTATAGTGTGCGTTATTTGCAAAGACCGTCGGAGGAGGGACTGTCGGAGGAGGGGGGGGTGATTTATACGAGCAAAGAGGAACGCTGCGGGCAGGTCAGAATTCCCTTCACAATCATATAATATAAAAGTGTGCGCATCCTGGCGCTTATTCACTATTTCAGGAATAAATAGCCTTGCACAAAAATGAATTGTCTATTCTGTAGAGTAGACTGTACGGCTCTGGGTTCAGAGTTCCAGTGATCCAGCTGTGTGACACTGTATTGTTCCACCACTTTTGCTTTGGCAATGTAAACGTATGTTTTCCCATGCCAATAAAGCCCTTTGAATTGAATTGATTCACGTCATAAGTGATGGCGGAATGTGGCGTCGCTTTGAAATGACAGTGGAGTACATTCCGATTCTAGAGGCAAATCCACTCCACCACTCTGTCCTCGCATCGAATCCTCTCCTCACATTATATGAAGATAGGTTGAAAAGTGGTGAAGTGGTCCTTTAAATATTTGTTCTAATTCCTGGAATTTCTTAGATTTGTCTTTGTCATTACTTCATGACATCACTGAAATGAATGATGACTTCACTGAAAACACAATCATTGGATTTTGTTCTTAATTCATGAAAGGTTTTGCTTTTTTTAGATTTGTTTATTAATGTTTTTAAATAATTATAATTAAAACCCAAATGTAGAAAACAAAAACTAAAGGAGACCCAAAACAATGTGTCCCACGACCCACACATGGGCCCCGACCCACAGGTTGGGAAGCTATACTATCATGACAGAACAGATAGACACACTTCCTGTGTGGGTGTGCGTGCGTGCGTGTGCGTGCGTGCGTGCGTGCGTGCGTGCGTGCGTGCGTGCGTGCGTGCGTGCGTGCGTGCGTGCGTGCACACCCATGACATAAAAATACTTCTTATGTCATGGGTCCCCCCCCAGGAACTAACTCTAACTGGATGGGGAGAGGGAGAGAGAGAGAGAGAGTTAGAGATACAGAGAGAGAGAGAGAGAGGCTAAATTCTGCATGTATTCTCCAAAGAGCTTTACGCACGCACGCACGCACGCACGCACGCACGCACGCACGCACGCACGCACGCACGCACACACACACACACATGGTCACACGCACGAAAACTACAACATTACGTCAGATCAGCCATCACTTCACCCTGGAGTATGTATGACGCTTAAATCCAGGTGAAGGCAGTATGTATGAGGCTTAAATCCTGGTGAAGGCAGTATGTATGAGGCTTAAATCCAGGTGAAGGCAGTATGTATGAGGCTTAAATCCAGGTGAAGGCAGTATGTATGACGCTTAAATCCAGGTGAAGGCAGTATGTATGAGGCTTAAATCCTGGTGAAGGCAGTATGTATGAGGCTTAAATCCAGGTGAAGGCAGTATGTATGATGCTTAAATCCAGGTGAAGGCAGTATGTATGACGCTTAAATCCAGGTGAAGGCAGTATGTATGATGCTTAAATCCAGGTGAAGGCAGTATGTATGACGCTTAAATCCAGGTGAAGGCAGTATGTATGATGCTTAAATCCAGGTGAAGGCAGTATGTATGACGCTTAAATCCAGGTGAAGGCAGTATGTATGACGCTTAAATCCAGGTGAAGGCAGCATGAGTGTATTTTTATTTATTAGGTCTTTCTCTGCATTCTCTGTAAATCTGTTTCACCTGCAGATGAGATGAAATGTCGTGGTGTGATTCACTTGGAATGTTTTCACAGTGAAGGACTCAGCTATAGTATATGTGCCTACCACTTAACACCCACACCACCAGAGACATTATTTTCCAGTCCAAACAGGACGGTGGGTTTGATATATAAACGCCACAAGGCTGGCTCACTTGATAAACATGTTAAACATGTTAGTGGTGACACGACTGTCAGGGAACTTGCTAGATCGTCTCTGGTTCTAGATATGAAACGGCGTAAAGTGCCGTCCTGGCAGCAGAGGGCGAGAAGTTTCTTGGGGTTTAGATAGGCTTACCATACGTCCTCTTTTGCCCGGACAAGTCCTCTTTTGGGGGGCTGTCCGGGCTGTCCGGGGGGGTTTTATAAATTCCTTCAAATGTCCGGGGTTTTACACGCATCTGTACACTAACAGACCATTCAGACCAAAGTGTATTACAATGCACGTTCAATGGTTCGTAGTGGAAAAACACTGTGGGAGGCGGAATTTCAGCCCGGATCCCTGAATGTGTATTATTCATAACTGCATGCGCGCTGACAGCACTGGTCCCGATAGCAGATCAGAGAAAGGCTCGCTGCTGCTCCGCTGTTGCAGCGCTGCATAGACTGTTGTCTCTTGCTCTCCGTGAGGAAAGCTTGAATTGCAAAACAACTATCTCATCATTGACATGCAGAAAAAGTATGCTACTGTTTTCTTACCTATGTGACTGACCAATGAGAAGCAGATTGTATTGTCTGCAAAGGAACTATGTGTCTGTCACAAATAAAAGTTTTCCTGCAAGCCCATGTCAACAACACAGACATGGCAGCTGTGCGCGAGGTGAGTCCTTCTGCAAATTAAATTGACCCAATATTATTTTGTACAACCAAGCAAAGCATAAGATAATGATGGTTTGGAGAATAGGCTGGTCTCTCTTTTTATAAGAGAAGCCATTGCATACAGGTTCTCAAACCTTTTAATTTCAAGGACCCCCATAACTGAGAGTAAAACTTCATTCCAGATTCCATTTGTACAGTATCAGAGTTAAAAGTTATTAAACTAATTAAAGGGTCCATTTGGTTCCATTTGTACTAGTTAAACCTCAGAGTTACAGACCTGTAAGGGTCCATTTGGTTCCATTTGTACTCTCTCAGAGTTACAGACCTGTAAGGGTCCATTTGGTTCCATTTGTACACTCAGAGTTACAGACCTGTAAGGGTCCATTTGTTACACTCTCAGAGTTAGACCTATAATGGGTCCATTTGGAACCCCTTCAAGGAACCATGAGGGTCCCTGGATCACACCTTTGAGAGCCACTGTAATATAGAGCATATTTGATTAAATTTAGGAGCATACCATTTGTTTTTGTTATAGATTATTTTGACATGTTATAGATTATTTTAACCCTAACCCAAACAGAACCGCGCAAGCACGACACATGCACACGCACGATGCGCACGTGCACATGCACGCGCACATGCACGTGCGCATGTGTCCTCTTTTTGGTCATTCAGAATATGGTAACCCTAGTTTAGAAGAAAGCCCAACCTTAAAATGGACTCACATGCTACTGGGTTTGGGGTGTCGTCAGATTGGCCTGACCTCAATGACCTCTGTGTGAGAACTGGAGTATCTCTGTGCTGGGTTCGACCCGACTCTGAATCTGTAGCAGTTTCTGAGGACATTATTACCAACTGTTTGATCTCAGTAAGGAGTACTGTTATTGATATACATTATAACTGTTTGATCTCAGTAAGGAGTACTGTATACTGTAATTGATACAGAACACCATAACACCGTATCTCATACAATATTCAAGAATGATGCAGTTGATGAGGATACAATAGTCACCTTTACAGTCAAAGCCAGATTACAGGTCCTTCCAACCAGACTCAATCTCTCTCTGTGGTACCCTAACACGTTTCCTCCTCATTGTCTGCACCATGACCACAATTGTTGACCTATTAGGACATACATTCATATGTTTCATCATCTGCCAAAATGTATAAGCACTCATGTGTTTCAACTGCTATGTTCATGCACAATAATGAAAATGATGCCTTTTCAGATGTCACAGCTAATACACCAGATATGGTTGTTGTTGATGAGGACAGTAGAGAAGTGACCATTTTGGAAGTGGCATGTACATTTGACCACAGCCTGGAAGAGGCATTCCTTACCACGGTGCTTAAGTAAGAAATACATATTCAGCCCCATGCTCGAATGCCCCCGCCCCCCCTGTCAAAAACAGCTAAAATTCCTAAAACAAAAAAAGGGAGCAAATGAAAAAAAGATTACACTCACATTATAATTTCTAACAACCTAAAACATGAACCTTGTTTGAAAAAAACTAAAGTTGTCCTTTAAGGATGCTATTATGCCCAGGTGGTGGCGTAACCGTCTGGGCACCCGACTGGTAATCCAGTCGCAGTGTGCCGCGGGTTCGACTCCCGAGCCCGACACGGCCTTTACTGCATGTCTTCCCCCATCTCTCTCCCGTTTCCTGTCAGCCTACTGTCTGTCCCTTCAAAAACCAATAAAAGGCGTAAGCCGCAAAAAAATATCTTTAAGAAGGATGCTATTATACAGCTTGGCTACTTCTCATATTTGGAAGCCTCGGTAATGTCCATAAATCAGTCGTGAGGGGCCTGCAGATTGCAGGCATGCCCAATAAGCCGAGAGCTGATCAGGCATCGGCAACATTCTGTTCAGTGTCTGCAATAATTGTCAGTCGCCACATATGGAGAAGGCGATGCTTTCTGTACCCGTGATCTGTATCCTGAAGCACTCGTTGTAGAGTTTTGAGCATCCACAATTGTTTATGTTCAAGAATTTCTTGTAAAATGTGAATGCAAATAAAGATGTTAAATGTGTGCGTGTGGACTTACAGGAGCGCTGGCAATGGAAGGAGTTCGGCGGAGAGTCAACAGAGCCATCGACCTCCTGTTGGATGAAGGTTGGATGAGGGTTGGATGAGGGTTGGATGAGGGTTGGATGAGGGTTGGCAGAGCTGCAGAGTCTTCCGTCAGCGTTGGTTCGTACTGTAGGAGTGTCAGCTCTCTGAAATGATTTGGAGAACACAGACGATTAGATAAATATCAGTTATGATATTAAATGATGATGAATGATACAAAAATATATATATATAATATTTAAAATACGTCGGGTCTGATGTGTGTGAGGATGGGGGGGGGGGGGGGTGAGGATAGCAGCTCCACAAAGGAAATAAGAATCGACATAGCAACGTCTGCCATGACTGACAAGACTGGCTTGTCATCAAACGGTGGTCCGTGGCTCAGATGGGTCTGAGAGGCTAAATGTCATCATATGGTGGTCCGTGGCTCAGATGGGTCCGAGAGGCTAAATGTCATCAAATGGTGGTCCGTGGCTCAAATGGGTCTGAGAGACTAAATGTCATCAAACGGTGGTCCGTGGCTCAGATGGGTCTGAGAGACTAAATGTCATCAAACGGTGGTCCGTGGCTCAGATGGGTCCGAGAGGCTAAATGTCATCAAATGGTGGTCCGTGGCTCAGATGGGTCTGAGAGACTAAATGTCATCAAACGGTGGTCCGTGGCTCAGATGGGTCTGAGAGGCTAAATGTCATCAAACGGTGGTCCGTGGCTCAGATGGGTCTGAGAGGCTAAATGTCATCAAACGGTGGTCCGTGGCTCAGATGGTAGAGGCTAAATGTCATCAAACGGTGGTCCGTGGCTCAGATGGGTCTGAGAGGCTAAATGTCATCAAACGGTGGTCCGTGGCTCAGATGGGTCTGAGAGGGTAAATGTCATCATATGGTGGTCCGTGGCTCAGATGGGTCCGAGAGGCTAAATGTCATCAAATGGTGGTCCGTGGCTCAGATGGGTCTGAGAGACTAAATTTCATCAAACGGTGGTCCATGGCTCAGATGGGTCTGAGAGGCTAAATGTCATCAAACGGTGGTCCGTGGCTCAGATGGGTCTGAGAGGCTAAATGTCATCAAACGGTGGTCCGTGGCTCAGATGGGTCTGAGAGGCTAAATGTCATCAAACGGTGGTCCGTGGCTCAGATGGGTCTGAGAGGCTAAATGTCATCAAACGGTGGTCCGTGGCTCAGATGGGTCTGAGAGGCTAAATGTCATCAAACGGTGGTCCGTGGCTCAGATGGGTCTGAGAGGCTAAATGTCATCAAACGGTGGTCCGTGGCTCAGATGGGTCTGAGAGGCTAAATGTCATCATATGGTAGTCCGTGGCTCAGATGGGTCCGAGAGGCTAAATGTCATCAAATGGTGGTCCGTGGCTCAAATGGGTCTGAGAGACTAAATGTCATCAAACGGTGGTCCGTGGCTCAGATGGGTCTGAGAGGCTAAATGTCATCAAACGGTGGTCCGTGGCTCAGATGGGTCTGAGAGGCTAAATGTCATCAAACGGTGGTCCGTGGCTCAGATGGGTCTGAGAGGCTAAATGTCATCAAACGGTGGTCCGTGGCTCAGATGGGTCTGAGAGGCTAAATGTCATCAAACGGTGGTCCGTGGCTCAGATGGGTCTGAGAGGGTAAATGTCATCAAATGGTGGTCCGTGGCTCAGATGGGTCTGAGAGGGTAAATGTCATCAAATGGTGGTCCGTGGCTCAGATGGGTCTGAGAGGGTAAATGTCATCAAATGGTGGTCCGTGGCTCAGATGGGTCTGAGAGGCTAAATGTCATCATATGGTAGTCCGTGGCTCAGATGGGTCCGAGAGGCTAAATGTCATCAAATGGTGGTCCGTGGCTCAAATGGGTCTGAGAGACTAAATGTCATCAAACGGTGGTCCGTACTCCGTGGCTCAGATGGGTCTGAGAGGCTAAATGTCATCAAACGGTGGTCCGTGGCTCAGATGGGTCTGAGAGGCTAAATGTCATCAAACGGTGGTCCGTGGCTCAGATGGGTCTGAGAGGCTAAATGTCATCAAACGGTGGTCCGTGGCTCAGATGGGTCTGAGAGGCTAAATGTCATCAAACGGTGGTCCGTGGCTCAGATGGGTCTGAGAGGCTAAATGTCATCAAACGGTGGTCCGTGGCTCAGATGGGGCTGAGAGGCTAAATGTCATCAAACGGTGGTCCGTGGCTCAGATGGGTCTGAGAGGCTAAATGTCATCAAACGGTGGTCCGTGGCTCAGATGGGTCTGAGAGGCTAAATGTCATCAAACGGTGGTCCGTGGCTCAGATGGGTCTGAGAGGCTAAATGTCATCAAACGGTGGTCCGTGGCTCAGATGGGTCTGAGAGGGTAAATGTCATCAAATGGTGGTCCGTGGCTCAGATGGGTCTGAGAGGGTAAATGTCATCAAATGGTGGTCCGTGGCTCAGATGGGTCTGAGAGGGTAAATGTCATCAAATGGTGGTCCGTGGCTCAGATGGGTCTGAGAGGCTAAATGTCATCAAACGGTGGTCCGTGGCTCAGATGGGTCTGAGAGGGTAAATGTCATCAAATGGTGGTCCGTGGCTCAGATGGGTCTGAGAGGGTAAATGTCATCAAACGGTGGTCCGTGGCTCAGATGGGTCTGAGAGGGTAAATGTCATCAAACGGTGGTCCGTGGCTCAGATGGGTCTGAGAGGCTAAATGTCATCAAACGGTGGTCCGTGGCTCAGATGCTGAATTAATAAATAATGGACCTTGATGTGAAAAAGGGTTGAAAACCAGCACTCTAAATAATGTATGCAACAAGGTGAAAAAGCAACAGGAGTCCAAAGAACAAGAAATAAATAGAAATACACACACACACACACACACACACACACACACACACACACACACACACACACAGACAGACAGACAGACAGACAGACAGACAGACAGACAGACAGACAGACAGACAGACAGACACCAACTTTTATCATAGAATTATAATAATAATGATAATGTAAAAGACTGTTGTTGTTCTGCTATATTCTAAGTATTCACTACACATTATTATATTATATTATATATTGTATTTATTGACACCACGGATAAAACTATCCCTGAAACATGACTGCCACGTGACTAGGATGCTAATTATATTAGTAATATAATTATGTCAAAGAATGTTGTTTTGTTGTTTGTAAATGTTTTCAGGAAATGGAACAGAGACGCTACAGTAACATTTTATATGATGATGATGTAACGTAATGTAGTTCTGTGGTTATGTTTATGTAATGTTATATATTCATGGTATATGTATAAAATATAAATATGTTAATTATGTTATTATGAGGAAATGAAAACATCGCTACATTTTCTCTCACCTTGTTGTTGTTCAGCTGAATCTTCCTCCTCTTCCGTCACACACACACATACTTTAACCTTAACGATTTAAACATGTTTTACTGTGGTTGTAGTTTTAGTTTCAAAGGTTTTAATGTAGTTGTAGTTCTAGTTTAGAGAGCTTTAATTCTTCTCCAGAAGGAGTTTGTTTTACTACGAGACACTCCTCTCTGCACATGCGCACTGGCGACGCCAGGGTTGCCAGGTTTTGCGAGGGAAAACAAGTAAACCAGGCCTAAGAAAACTATTTCCAATAAAAATAGATTTATTTTTAAATGGAATTGTGGATTTTAAAAATATATATATTTAACACAAATCTCGTCCCTGGCATAGAATATTTACATATGTGGGTCTAACTCTGCAGACAACACATCATTATTTCACATTATGTAGAATGGGTACATTTCATTATATTTCAGTATGTAGAATGGGTACATTTCATTATATTTCACAGTGTGTAGAATGGGTACATTTCATTATATTTCACAGTATGTAGAATGGGTACATTTCATTATATTTCACAGTATATAGAATGGGTACATTTCATTATATTTCACAGTATGTAGAATGGGTACATTTCATTATATTTCACAGTATGTAGAATGGGTACATTTCATTATATTTCACAGTATGTAGAATGGGTACATTTCATTATATTTCACAGTATGTAGAATGGATACATTTCATTATATTTCACAGTATGTAGAATGGATACATTTCATTATATTTCACAGTATGTAGAATGGGTACATTTCATTATATTTCACAGTATGTAGAATGGGTACATTTCATTATATTTCACAGTATGTAGAATGGGTACATTTCATTATATTTCACAGTATGTAGAATGGGTACATTTCATTATATTTCACAGTATGTAGAATGGGTACATTTCATTGTATTTCACAGTATGTAGAATGGGTACATTTCATTATATTTCACAGTATGTAGAATGGGTACATTTCATTATATTTCACAGTGTGTAGAATGGGTACATTTGACATTTTCCCCCTCACTGTATATGTTTCTTTTCCCTTTTTACCTCCTTTATGATGAATTCCTGTTCTGTTCTTTGGCTATATAGAAGTGTCTATTTGTACGTCTATAAATGTCATGATGAATTGAACATGGTGGACCCTCTTGTAAACAAGTGTAATGCTTTATTGGGTCGTCCACTCACAGTTAACAGTCTTTGTATTGAGTTGTGCTTTAAATGTACTGTAATTATGCAAACTGTTAATACATACTTCAATCAATCAACATTACAGAAAACAAGCACAAAGTCGCTTATAATTAGCGGACATGGCAACAGTCAGGGAGATGTGAGAGTTCCTATTGGCTGTTCGCTGCTCACATCCGGTCTAAAGCCCGCCTACCGTATTCGGTAAGTTTTCCACTGCCACACACAGACCGTTTCCGTATCCGCTCTGGACCGGATATGAATGTAACTGATGCCAAAGGTTACCTTAAACATTAAAGAAGGGATAGGATCAAACCAGTGACGTCACGGTCTCCTCCGATAGGCTCGTCCTCCTTTCTCTGCAGAGAAAAGTGAACATGTCCTTATAAGGAACACAGGAGTTCCTTAAAGGAAACGTCCTTAATTATTAACATGATTCACTGTTTCTTTTATCTGATTTCCCTTCACAGTGACATTAGTATATTCATTAAAATATTATTATTAATTATATCACAGTGACTAGGATTATATTAATTAAAATATTATTATTAATTATATCACAGTGACTAGTATTATTGTAAGCTATACAGCGCTACATTTACATTATATTCTGAGTGACAACTGTAGCCTATTTATTTATAAACATTAATTTGTAACGTATTATAGTGTGTGTTTCACAGCAGTTTTTTCTTTTTTTCTTTTTGTTTTTTTCAATTCCTTGATTCAGTATTTAATGATAAAATGATATTAATTTCTCCTTCCTATTCAAACCCATTGTAACTTCATCATTTTAACTATGATACATTCATTAAAAAACACCTGGTGTCTCATATTGTCCTTTAATTATTATTCGTCTTCTGAGCTTCTGAAGGAGGCGGTCGCACTTTTTTTCTCTCTCCCTCCCTCGTGTTTTTGCCTGCTGCTGTCTGTCTCCCAGAGCGTCTCTTCTGCACTAGCCTCGGAAACCCAGACGTTTTTATTTCCAGGGAGAAAAAAAAGTCTGGGTCCGAGTCCACTTCAAATTGGCATAGAGCAGCGCAAACGTCGATCACTCTCTGCTGATTTCTGATCGTCTGCACCTTTGTTAAATTGACACACACGCGCACACCCGTACACACACACACTCTCTCTCTCTCTGTCGCTCTAAGTAATTAGTCTCATGTCCAGCAGCTGCGCACAGTTTCTGCCGGCGGATCCTGCCGGGAGCTGCCTATGCCATAGAAAGCATAGGTGCATGAGTTCCAGGCTACTTCTGCACTGTCTCTTCGAAACCCGAAACTATCAAAACATGGAATTAATCATGGAATTAGTGTGCTGGACTCTGTACGTGATAGACAACATTTTAAGTAAATTGGGTTCTGGAGAGCCCGCTCAATGGATGGATCTTCCCGTGCAGGTTATACTCAAGACTACAAGACTTGGTGTGTAATGTGCATGAAGATCCTCAGCGTAGAAGAGGTATAGCCCTTTCCACACCTAAGCGCAAAACGGTCGACAGCCGCGCACTTCTTAAACTGTGCGCAGCTTAAATTCCGAGTTTTTAGACAGCTGGTGGATGGAAAAGAAGCTCCACCTCCGCGGACTTTTTGCGCGGAGGAGAGCGTTTCCGGGATTCTGGCCGTCGCGCAAAAAGTCCGCGGAGGTGGAGCTTCTTTTCCATCCACCAGCTGTCTAAAAACTCAGAATTTAAGCTGCGTGCAGCCGAGAACGTGCGCGGCTCTTTCCATAGTGTGGCAGCACCTCATCTATTTGGATTTACGGTGACAGGACTTCTGCTGATCGGGCTGAGCATTGGTCTTGTGTACCGACGAATTGGAAAGGTGGCAGCGCTGAACGGTGCCCCTATGCTGCCTGCCGTGGCCGAGCTTGGCAGGGCACTTGGGGAGGCACATCAGAAGATGGACACGATCTTGGAACAGGTCAGTGCCCTGCAGAGAGCCATTGATTGATTGATTGATTGAAGAATTTATTAACAGTTTGCAGAATTACGGTACATTTCAAGCACAAACTCAATACAAAGGCTGTTAACTGTGAGTGGACGACCCAATTAAGCATTACACTTGTTTCCAACAGGGTCCACCATGTTCAAATCATCAAAACATTTAGAGACGTACAAATAGACACTTCTATAGACAGAACAGGAATTCATCAAAAAGGAGGTAAAAAGGGAAAAGAAATATATACAGTGAGGGGAAAGAAGGGGGGGGCGGGGGGGGATTCAGATTTTACGGGGGCCAGTTTCGAATTGCAGCCATCCGTAGGTGCCCTTTGAGAGCGGTTTTGAAGGAGTCAAGGGATTCGCATGTCTTAATGACAGATGGACAGAGAGCCATAACGGACAGAGAGGAGAAATAGCCATATTGCTATATAACCTCGCTCTAAAAACGACAATCTCCACAATGAAGAAACAGCGCAAGAAAATAACCCTCTGCCTCCCCCCCACCTCCCTGACACCTGTTGTGTCTTTCGGACTGGGCCGTGCTAGTTTTCCACTGAACCCGCCATGATAACGCAGGACTTGTGGCAACAACATGGCCATCGGAAGATATGCTCGGGAACACACTTACACAAACACATGAGAATGAACTTCCCATCGAACTCTCTCATGGTCACACATGTCTCTATGCGTGGGAGTAGCTCGAATACTGGACAACTCACCCCGGTGAGTTGTCTTCACTTTCTGACATTGCGGGGTGAGTTGTCTGTACTTTCCGTGGCACCCATTACAGTAGGCCTAATTCAATTTCGGATCTAATATCGGTTCCGACAGACGTGCGCAGTCACAGCTAATTATTTATTTATTTAACAGTAAAATCCGGTGAAACACTTGTAAGGAGTAGAGCGTCGTTCAGGTAGATAAAGTTGAATGAATCTAGATTATATTATGGATAAATGGGATAAATAATTCAGATTATACAAGGAAATGAGTGGAATCAGAGGTTTAAAGACATTTTCAACAATTTAAGTATTATTGTGTATTATTCAGTAAAGTATATAAAAGAGCTCAAAGGCTACATATTCAGTCAGACAACTCACCCCGAAAGTGAAGACAACTCACCCCGAAAGTGGCCGAAAGTGAAGACATCTCACCCCTGGTGAGTTGTCCGGACGTTCGGGACAACTCACCAAAAGTGGCAAAAGGGGTGAGTTGTCTTGTTACCGAGCTTTTTTATGCCCAGGACCAAGCCCCACCCCGCCACCACCCCCACCCAGAAACGTGCCTGCACAGTCAAGGACTACCAATCTTACTTGAAATGTGATGTGATGTCTTCTTACCCCCCCCCCCCCCCCTCTTTGCATCCCCCCTATCCCCCCCACCTCACCTCTTTTCTTTTTTTTCTTATGCAATGAAGCTGAGGGCAGCGCCGAAATATGGCTGCATTGTGTAGTTCTTGTTGTCTCTATCCCCCGTTACTGCAATGAATGTCACTGAAACAAATTCCAATCAACTCTGTTGACATGGCAATAAAGTATTGAGTCTTGAATCTAATGCGTAAGTAGGATGTTTTTAAAATAACCTTTTTCATTAAAACGTTGTGTTATCCTTTTAGAAGCATTGTTTAATGACACAACTGTACTATTTAACAATGTGTTATCCTTTTAGAAGCATTGTTTAATGACACTACTGTACTATTTAACAATGTGTTATCCTTTTAGAAGCATTGTTTAATGACACTACTGTACTATTTAACAATGTGTTATCCTTTTAGAAGCATTGTTTAATGACACTACTGTACTATTTAACAATGTGTTATCCTTTTAGAAGCATTGTTTAATGACACTACTGTACTATTTAACAATGTGTTATCCTTTTAGAAGCATTGTTTAATGACACTACTGTACTATTTAACAATGTGTTATCCTTTTAGAACCATTGTTTAAAGGGTAAGACCACTTTTGTTGAGGTTTGGGTTGTGTAGTTACCTTGCCATGATGTAACTCCAAATGTGGACAAGAAATAAAAAATAATTGCTCCAGTGATTAGAAATTGATAATTCGAAATATGCTCCTCATTGACTTACATTGTACACTAAAACGGCTCTCAAAGTCACTCTTTTAGTACGTAAACAAACACAAACAAAGTTGATTCAGACAATATAGAGCATCACCAAAACTCATGTGGTTTAATTTTTTCATAATAACGTTAACTTCCTGTTGATTTGTCCATTTTATTAGGAAGAAAACCCGGACTGGATCCGTGGATCCGGATCCAGTTCTTCAAATAGTAAAATCAACAGGAGGTTAACATTTTTATGAAAAAATAAAACCACATGAGTTTTGGTGATGCTCTATATTGTCTGAATCAACTTTGTTTGTGTTTGTTTACGTACTAAAAGAGTGACTTTGAGAGCCGTTTTAGTGTACAATGTAAGTCAATGAGGAGCATATTTCGAATTATCAATTTCTAATCACTGGAGCAATTATTTTTTATTTCTTGTCCACATTTGGAGTTACATCATGGCAAGGTAACTACACAACCCAAACCTCAACAAAAGTGGTCTTACCCTTTAATGACACTACTGTACTATTTAACAATGTGTTATCCTTTTAGAAGCATTGTTTAATGACACTACTGTACTATTTAACAATGTGTTATCCTTTTAGAAGCATTGTTTAATGACACTACTGTACTATTTAAACAAACTGTTAATCAATACAGTAGAAGTATATGCACATTTATAAAGTGACTGACAGTCTATGTTTGATTGAAATATTTATTAACAGTTTGCAGAATTACAGTACATTTCAAGCACAAACTCAATACAAAGACTGTTAACTGTGAGTGGACGACCCAATTAAGCATTACACTTGTTTACAAGAGGGTCCACCATGTTCAATTCATCAAAGAAATGTATGTATGAAATGGTTTTCCGCTGACCCCTGCTGGTTTTATTGAGCAATTGCAGCCTTCAGTCTCACCAGACTGTTACAATTTACAATTAGTTCTTCAGAATGTTTCAATGTTCATGTTATTAAAATATAGAACCTTTATTTAACCTAAATATAACCTTCAGCCTTCAGAATGTTTCAATGTTATTAAAATATAGAACCTATATTTAACCTACCACCTGTCCTCTCGACCCTGTCCCGTCTCCAATCTTCCAGACCATCGCACCTGATCTGCTCCCCTTCATCACCTCCATCATCAACACCTCAGTAACCTCAGGCTGCGTCCCATCTGCCCTCAAGTCAGCCAGGGTATCACCACTCCTCAAGAAACCAACCCTTGACCCCTCAGATGTCAAAAACTACAGACCAGTATCACTCCTTTCATTTCTGTCTAAAAGCATTGAACGTGTTGTCTCCAACCAGCTCTCTCTCCATCTCTCACAGAACAACCTGCTGGATCCCAACCAATCAGGATTCAAGAAGGCCCACTCCACAGAAACTGCCCTGCTGGCAGTCACAGAAGCACTACATGCTGCCCAGGCTGCTTCCCACTCTGCTGTCCTGATTCTCCTAGACCTATCAGCAGCATTTGACACAGTGAACCACCAGCTGCTCCTAGACACCCTAGCGGATCTAGGCATCGGCGGGACAGCACTAAAGTGGTTATCTTCCTATCTCACCGACCGGACCTACCAGGTTTCCTGGAAAGGTTTGCTATCATCCCCCCGAACCCTCCACACTGGGGTCCCACAGGGATCTGTACTTGGTCCCCTCCTTTTCTCACTGTACACCAAATCCCTTGGCACTATCATCTCTGCTCACAATATATCTTCACTAGTTGGAATGAACACACATTGTGGAAAGTTTAAAGATTTTATTGAATGAATGAATGAATGAATGATGAGGGAGCGGGTTCCGGGGGGTCACCGACCCTGGAGTCTTTGGGGAGGGGGTCGTGTGGCGGTCAGCCCGCGGTACACGTGGAGACTGATCCCCCCGTGGGAACTGCGAGGAAGGGAGGAGGTGAGGAGAGAGGGAGGAGGAGATGGAGCAGTGGAGATGCTGCTGGTCCTGAGGTGGTGATGGGGATGGAGGTGGGATACGAAAAGCATAGAGGATGCTGGGTTGTATTGGGCGGCTATAAGTAGGCTCAGTTAGATTGGCGTGGGGGGCGGAGATTGGCGTGAAGGTATGGTCAAGGTGTGTTCCTCCGCCTCCTGAACATCTGTTGTTCCAACTCCATTTCACTAGTTGGAATGAACACACATTGTGGAAAGTTTAAAGATTTTATTGAATGAATGAATGAATGATGAGGGAGCGGGTTCCGGGGGGTCGCCGACCCTGGAGTCTTTGGGGAGGGGGTCGTGTGGCGGTCAGCCCGCGGTACACGTGGAGACTGATCCCCAAAAAGGAAGATGGGGGCGACCACTAGACCAGGGAGTTGTGGGCCTGTTTGATGTCGTGGAGGGAGGAGCGGATGTAGGTCAGGTAGGCTTGGGAGGACCATCTGCCGAGCAGGCGGACGGTGTGGTCCTGGAGGCCTCGGCTGGCGGCGGTGGAGGCGGCGCCAATGCGGAAGGAGTGACCGGAGAAGTTTTCCGATGGGTAGCCTGAGGTGGTGAGGATCTGGCGGAGGTGGAGGAGGAACCAGCCGCGTGTGGCGACGGTCCCGTGTTCGTTGGTGAAGAGGGGGTCCTGGGGGAGAGCGTGCTGGGATTGTCTGAAGCGGATGTGGTTGACCAGGGATTCGAAAGGACTGGTGGGGGAGTTGATGAGGAAGAGGTAGATGGGGATTGGGCGATGCTGGGAGGACTTGCTTTGTTTCAGGGTGAAGACCAACGTGTCGCGGTCGTGGGAGGTTATGTCGGAGAGGCAGGGGTGGATTGTGGGGTCGAAGTTCTGGTTGGCGGCTGTGAACTCTGAACAGCGGAGGAAGCCGTAGAAGGCCAGGAGGAACATGGATTCGAGTGTGGAGTTGAGGGTTTGATTGGCGTAGCCGGACCGGATGGTGTGAATGCAGGATGCCAAGATATCTATGGTGAGGGGGAGGCGTCGGGGAGGAAGCCGCGGTTCGCCACGCTGCAAGCCTTTGAGTTGGAGGGTGATCTGGGGGTGCTGGGTGAAAGGATGGGGCGAACCGGTCAGGAGTTTAGTGAAGAAGTTGAAGGTAGACTCTGATCGTGGAGGAGCGGGTGGAGAGGGTGGAGGCGCTGAAGCTGATGTAGGCGGAGAGGGTGAGGAGATCGAGTGAAGGGAAGGGGAGGTGGTGGCGGAGGTGAAAGGACTGGAAGTTGGTCCATGCTGTCCGGTATGATGAGAGGGTGGAGTCGGCTATGCTCTGCAGGACGGAGTGCTGGGACTGGAGAATGAGGTGTCAGAGGATCGGAGTGTGGGGCCAAGGTCTTGAATTTCTGAAAAAGAAAGCGGGAAAGGGAGTCAGCGATGGCGTTGTGGTGGCCGGGGATGTGGGCGGCACGGAGGAGGAACTGGTGGGTGACGGAGAGCCAGGTTAGGCGGCGCAGGAGGGACATGACGGGGAGTGAGGAGCAGCGGCCTTTGTTGACTATGTGGACCACGGCCATATTGTCTGTGTGAATGAGGATGCTCTTGCTGGTCCACTGGGAGCCCCACAGGGCTGCGGCGATGACGACGGGATAGAGTTCATATAGAGTGGAGGGGAATGGTCTGGGTCGAGGAGGTGGAGTTCGTCAGGCCAGGGGGAGGAGAACCAACGTCCGGCATAGTAGCCTCCGAAGCCTACTGAAGGGGCTGCGTCGGTGAAGAGTTGGAGGTCTTCGGGGGAGGAGATGAAATCGTTATAGAAAAATGTAATGCCGTTCCAGTTGGACAGGAGGAGGTGCCAGAGGCGAAGTTCCATCTGGCAGGGGGAGTTGAAAGTGACTTGGTGGTGAAGGGAGGGGACTGAGGTGGAGAGGTGGAGGAGGTTGGAAATGAAGGAGCGGCCTTGGGGGATGATGCGGATCGCATAGTTGAGATGGCCGAGCAGGGAGAGGAGCTGTTGCTTGCTGCACTGGGGGAGGTCCAGGTAGTTGGAGAGGAGGAGTGAGATGCGATTGAGCTTGTCGGGTGGTAGGGAGGCTTGGAATGAGATGGTGTCCAGGGTAAATGGTAAATGGTAAATGGTGCATTTATATAGCGCCTTTATCCAAGGCGCTTTACATAGATTGTGCATTACATTCACCCATTCACACACACATTCATACACCGATTGCAGCGGAAGCCATGCAAGGTACCAACCAGCACATCGGGAGCAATTTGGGGTTCAGCGTCTTGCCCAAGGACACTTCGACATGTAGACAGGAGGAGCCGGGATTCGAACCGCCGACCCATGGATCATTGGACGACCTGCTCTACCTCCTGCTCTACCTCCTGAGCCACAGTCGCCAGGGTGATGCCCAGGAACTCGAGGGAGGTGGAGGGTCCTGCTGTCTTCTCGAGGGCGAGGGGGACGCCTAGTTCGTTGAAAACGGAGGTGAGTGTGGTTAGACCAGAAGCGGGGGGGGGGGGGGGGGGCGTGAGGCGGAGTGACGACCAGGAAGTCATCTAGCAGATGAGTGACGTAGGGGAGGTGGTGGTTGTTGGTGAGGATCCAGCAGAGGGCCTCGGCCAGTGTGTCGAAAAGCTTTGGGCTGAAAGTGAGGCGGACGGCAAAGTAGTAGTGTTCCTGCCAGAGAACCCCAAAAAGATGCAGTCGGGGTGAAGGGGGAGGACCTTGAAAGCTGCGGTGATGTCGGCTTTGGCCAGCCAAGCGCCTTCGCCGGCGAGCCGGATCAGGTTGATGGCGCCATCGATGGTGGCGTACTGCATGGAGAAGGGGGGGCTGGGGATGAGGCTGTTGATGCTGGGGGTGGAGGTGCCGTGGGGGGAGGAGAGGTCTAGGATGCCGGAATATTTGCGGGTGGCAATGCCTTGGGGGCTGATGCGGTAGGTGGGGAAGGGTGGAGTGGAAAATGGGCCGATCATGAAACCGGATGCCACTTCCTTGCTGAGTAAGGAAGTGACGGAGTCGGGGTCGGTGAGGGCGGACTGGAGGTTTCGGCAGGTGTGGGTGTTGGTGGGGAGGGTGACGAGGCCGGGGGAGAAGCCGTAGTTCAGGGCTCCGAGGAGGAAGCAGGCAGTTGCGGGGTCTGGGTGGCGTGATAGGGCGGCGGCCAGGGCGGGGATATTGACGGGGGTGGAGAGGTGTAATGAATGTCAGCTGGGTTTGGAGGGTTTGGTGGGGTGCTGGGGGCAGGCGGAGCGGGCATGGGCACCCCCGCAGTGGGTGCAGACGTGGAGGAGTCTGCATGCGGTCATTTGGCACCCTTGCTCATTATAATTGTTGCAGATAGCTGCGGAGCCACAGTAGAGGATGGGGCGGCCTCGTTTATCAAGGTTGCCTTGGGAAGCTGGGTAGGTTTGGAGAAGTGACGGGGGGGCGATGGCGAGGCGGGAGGGGGGGCCGGGGGTTGGTCTGTTGAAGGTGGGGAGGGAGGAGGGGCCGGGGGTTGGTCTGTTGGTGGTGGGTTTGGCGGCGGGGGGGGGGGGGGGGGGGGGGGCGGCATGGACGCACTGGCTGGCGGGGTGGGTGGGGTTGCCGCACCGATTGCAGGCGATGGCGAGCCTTCCGGCGAAAATGCGGCAATACAATTCTAGGTCCAGTTGGCCCCAGTAGGTGGCTGTGTTCAGCTGATGGAGCCTGGCTGCGGAGCGGCCTGCGAGGCGAAGGAGGAAAGGAGGGACAGGATGGACATGAGGGTGTGGGGGGCAGGCGCTGAGGTGGGGGGGTTTGGAGGGGTTTCACTGATTGTGGGGATTGTGCTGGTGGAGGGGGGGGAGCTTGGGAGGGTTGCGCTGTTTGCGCCAACGGTGGAGCTGGGGGGGGGGGGGGGGGGGGGAGAGACTGGGTTGGCTCTGGACCGCCTGGATCGGCGGGTGACGTCATCGACTGTTGTCGCGGCTGTAGCGCGCCTCGTGACGTCATCAACGCGCGTCCGGCTCGAGGAAGGCCCCGGTGTTGTTGTTGTTGTGGAGTCCATGGTGGAGTCGGCGTTGCAGAGCAGCTGGAATAAGCCCGCCTTGTTGGTGGCGCGAGGGAAGAGAATATTCCGAGCGTGGAGCTGGCGCTGGAGACCCACCACGGTCCAGTCCGTGATGGCGGGTTGTGGCTGGCTGGGTTGTTGTGGCTGACTGCGGTGGCGCGAGGCAGCTGAGCTGCGAGAAGCGTTGTGCTGTCTCGTGGAGCTGCGGCGGTGAGAGGGCGCACTGCTGGTGGTGCTGCTCTGCGAGTGGGATCGGGGCAGACCTGAGGACGCGGTGGTGGCGTGGCCGGACGGCGGGATGGAGGATCCGTTGGACCGCGGGGCGGTTTGAGGAACGGCGGTGGCGGCGCTTAGAGCCGGAGCGACGACGGCTGGGTTGTCGGCGTCAGCAACACTGGAAGTGCTGGAAGTGTCAGAAATGATGGAGGGCGAGCTCCCGGCGCCGGCGGGCGTCGGGCTTCCCTGGGTGCTCCCGGATGACAGTTCGGCAAACAGCTCGAACAGGTCGACGGGGGAGTCCATGGGGACGGTGAGTCAACGGTTTCTTTGGCTTTACGTGTGTGTTTGAGTACGTGAAACATACGAAAAGCATAGAGGATGCTGGGTTGTATTGGGCGGCTATAAGTAGGCTCAGGTAGATTGGCGTGGGGGGTGGAGATTGGTGTGAAGGTATGGTCAAGGTGTGTTCCTCCGCCTCCTGAACATCTGTTGTTCCAACTCCATCTATCACTGCTATGCCTATGACACACAACTGTTTCTATCCTTCCCCCCTGTTACGGACCACGGTCCTGTTGTGATTTGATTATATTTGTTTAAGTATAATTATTATTTATGGTGACTATTAAACTGGGATAATAATTATAAGTTGGAAATCTATTGTATATGTGTATATATCTATATATATATATTGTGTTCTATATGGCATGTTACAAATGGTGTTTCTTTTGTTCCCTGTTATGAATGAGACGATGAAACTATGAGACTGTTGGCTACAGCTCATATGACTGAATACAGACATGGCTGTGAGTGACAGGTCCCTGATTGGACCTGCCCCTCTCTTCCTTATTGGTTATCCCCGACAACACCAGTTTCCTGTTGGCTGAGTACTCTTCCTCTATAAAAGCTCAGTTGAACTTGGACTTCATCGGGGGACGACAGCATATTACGCAGCAGAGACTCGATCCCTCTGTCCTCCGCTCGCGTGCCTGCCTTTTGTTCTGTTTGTTTAGTTTTGTTCTTTATAAGTTGGTTGTTCTATTTTGCCGTAAGTTATGCCTTAGATATATTTCGTTTTGTTTTGTTTTGTTGCCCAGTGATTTAAGTTAAAGCCTTCCGCCATTTAGTTATTCATAATATATATATTCACTCATATATATATATATAATTGTTATTCTTAAAGTATGTAAATTACTGTTTCTTCATATGAAACCCGGTTCCTACTCCACCATGTAGGGGTGCCAGGTATTTTTATTTTCCCTGATTTATTGTAATTTTGGTTAGTTAGGTTAGTTAGGGATTTAGAATTGTATTTTTGTTTAACTCTCTGTTAGGGCCTTAGTTAGGGGTAAACTTTTGATTTCCAGTTAGAGCCGTTTTCCTTAGAATAGAACCTGCACCTTGAAGCCAATACTATACAGTTGTGAACCAAAGAACAAGGAAATGTAAAGTTTGTCTCTGCTAACGAAAAAAAGAGCTACAACAATAAACTAAAGTTCTTTTTCAACCCTGTCTCCTCTTGCATTATGTTATGTTCCTTCACCCTAGACGAAGGTGCGTAACACCCCCCCTCCGCCACTCAGGTGGAAGAGCGCATCACTGCATGCCTGGCTGACATCTCACAGTGGATGTCTTCCAACCACCTCAAGCTGAACCCAGACAAGACTGAGCTTCTCTTCTTCCCAGCTAAGTCCTGCCCTATGCGGGAGCTAACTATTTCCGTAGACAACGCCCTGGTAACGTCTGTCCCAACAGCCAGGAACCTTGGTGTTGTCCTGGACAGTCAGCTCTCGTTTAAAACTCACATCACAGCTGTCACTCGATCCTGTAGGTTCACACTCTATAACATACGACGAATTAGACCGTTCCTCACCCAGGAGTCAGCCCAGCTCCTAATCCAGACAACAGTCTTGTCAAAACTTGACTATTGTAATTCGCTCCTTACTGGCCTACCGGCATGTGCACTTAAGCCTCTCCAACTGATCCAAAATGCCGCAGCTCGTTTGGTCTTCAACCAGCCAAAATTCTCACATGTCTCCCCCCCTGCTCCGCTCCCTGCACTGGCTCCCGGTCGCTGCCCGCACAGAATACAAAACTCTGATGCTGGCATTCAAAGCAACCAAAGGTATGGCTCCCCCATATCTTGCAAGCATGATTGAACCCTACAAACCCTCCCGCGCACTCAGATCAGCCAACGCAGGAAAGCTGGAAGTACCCTCACTAAAAACGCTGGGACAACGCTCCACACGTCCCAAACTCTTCTCCCTTCTGGCCCCAAAACTGTGGAATGCCCGTTGCAATCAGAACTGCAGCATCACTCCCAATCTTCCGCCGTAGTCTGAAGACCCACCTTTTCAGACTCCATCATGGCCCATAGCACTTATCCTACCCCCTTAGATAGCACTTTTAGACTTGGATAGCATTTGAAACAGCTTATAGCATGTCATGTAGACAGCACAATAATTGCATTGTATGTAGTCATAGCACATCATAGTACATATGTATAGCATAGTATAGTATATATGTATAGTTTATATGTATAGTGTCATTATATAGATATGTTCTAGTTACGTTCTTAGTTTACGCATGATTCATGATAAATGCATTTGATTTTATGTATGTGATGTATTTTGTTCTTGCCTAATGTAAATCGCTCTGGATTAAGAGCGTCTGCTAAATGCCTAAATTGTAAATTGTAAATTGTAACCTTAATATAACCTTTAGCCTTCAGAATGTTTCAATGTACATGTGATGAAACTCACATTAAAATATAGAACCTTTATTTAATGTTCATGTTATGAAACTCACATTAAAATATATAACCTTTATTTAATGTTCATGTTATGAAACTCACATTAAAATATAGAACCTTTATTTAATGTTCATGTTATGAAACTCACATTAAAATATAGAACCTTTATTTAATGTTCATGTGATGAAACTCACATTAAAATATAGAACCTTTATTTAATGTTCATGTTATGAAACTCACATTAAAATATAGAACTTTTATTTAATGTTCATGCTATGAAACTCACGTTAAAATATAGAACCTTTATTTAATGTTCATGTTATGAAACTCACATTAAAATATAGAACCTTTATTTAATGTTCATGTTATGAAACTCACATTAAAATATATAACCTTTATTTAATGTTCATGTGATGAAACTCACATTAAAATATAGAACCTTTATTTAATGTTCATGTTATGAAACTCACATTAAAATATAGAACCTTTATTTAATGTTCATGTTATGAAACTCACATTAAAATATATAACCTTTATTTAATGTTCATGCTATGAAACTCACGTTAAAATATAGAACCTTTATTTAATGAACTTCCATGTGCGGCCACAGGAAGCTGTCTTTTGCGTCATGTCCAGGTTTTTAGACAGCTGGTGGGATGGAAATGAAGCTCCACCCACGCCGCTGGGGAAAGCTGCTTTTCCGGGAATGGCTATGGGCACATCTAAGATTCCATGCGCGGCCAGAGGAAGCTGACTCCCGACGTCTTTCTGGCTTTTTAGACAGCTGGTGGATGGAAAAGAAGCTCCACCCACGCGGCAGGTTGCCGCGTCGGCCAGATTCCCGGAAAAGCTTTCCCCAGCGGCATTCTGCCGCGTGGGTGGAGCTTCTTTTCAATCCACCAGCTAACTAAAAACCCAGCTTCTTCTGTCCGCACATGGAATCAGAGGTGTGCCTAGCTCTGGTCCATAGCTCTAATGCGTTGCATTTAGAGTTATGTTACGAGAGGCCGCTCGCATGAATGCAGACCAGCCTCTCGTCTTTAGCGTAAATAAAAAGAACGTTTTCGCTACTCACCAAAACAAAGGCGGGTTGTGTCATTAGAAAGCCTACTTTCCTTAGTGGACGCACTCTGAGCCCCCCCCCCCCCCCCCCCCCCACCACACGTATAAACGGTATTTTTTGGCCAAAAGGCGATTTTATTTCCACCGGGAAAAAAATACTTTTAGTTACTATATTGCCCAGAGAATTGCCTCATAGAGAATACTTTTCCTCCGGTGAAAAAAAATCCCTTTCTAGCCAAAAGGTACCTTTTATACGTGTGGTGGGGGGCTCAGAGTAGCCTGGCTAATAAGCCAGACCGAATCAGCCGTTGGCAAAAAAGATTTGCCTGCCGGCGGATTACGGTCTGGAGAGGCTCAATTGTACACCCATTTCCTACACCAGAGAACTGGTGTGGCCAATCGGGACACGGTATGCAATATGGGCGGGCTTTGGTACAGTGACGTTCAATGCTTGAGACCTTTGACTGGCAGGTCTACGCTGCTGTATTTTAACATCAGTTATTATAGGAATGGAACACAAAGGGCAGGTCTACGCTGCTGTATTTTAACATCAGTTATTATAGGAATGGAACACAAAGGGCAGGTCTATGCTGCTGTATTTTAACATCAGTTATTATAGGAATGGAACACAAAGGGCAGGTCTACGCTGCTGTATTTTAACATCAGTTATTATAGGAATGGAACACAAAGGGCAGGTCTACGCTGCTGTATTTTAACATCAGTTATTATAGGAATGGAACACAAAGGGCAGGTCTACGCTGCTGTATTTTAACATCAGTTATTATAGGAATGGAACACAAAGGGCAGGTCTATGCTGCTGTATTTGAACATCAGTTATTATAGGAATGGAACACAAAGGGCAGGTCTACGCTGCTGTATTTTAACATCATTTATTATAGGAATGGAACACAAAGGGCAGGTCTATGCTGCTGTATTTTAACATTGGTTATTATGGTGGTACTTGGAGAGATAAATATCTTCTGAAGTGTAAAAGTACGCAAGTATAAAAAGGTTGGGAACCAATGACCTATACTATAGGCTACAGTATTCACCTAGCAAGCGGCTGAACCATTTGTGACCGCTTCTAATTTTCCGTGTTTTCATGTCATGTGAAAGCAGGGAATCATAGCTTCAAATTGACATATTGGTTGTTCAGTTTGACCCACCAGTTTTGGAGATATGGCTTATAGAGTAATGTCTTGCAGAGAAACAGAGAGTTGAGAAAACAGGTTTGAAAGGTTCACTTCTGTGGTCTCTAACATTACACCTCGCTACATGTTTAAGCATTTATTTCATATTTACATGTCTTCTGTGAACTCTAACATTACACCTATAGCTACATGTTTAAGCATTTATTTCATATTTACATGTCTTCTGTGGACTCTAACATTACACCTAGCTACATGTTTAAGCATTTATTTCATATTTACATGTCTTCTGTGGACTCTAACATTACACCTAGCTACATGTTTAAGCATTTATTTCATACATGTCTTCTGTGGACTCTAACATTACACCTAGCTATATGTTTATGAATTTATTTCATATTTACATTACACTTATTTCAGACATGCTCTAGTATGTGAAGAGTATGCCTGTGATATTAACTCATTTTGGATACAAAAAAGTTAGTCTGTTTTGTATCACATTCCAGTCCAGCACTGTGTGTGTGTGTGTGTGTGTGTGTGTGTGTGTGTGTGTGTGTGTGTGTGTGTGTGTGTGTGTGTGTGTGTGTGTGTTTAGCTTGGGTCAATCAGGGGGAGAGGTCTGGGTAAGCAGGGGGTCAGTGAGCTGAATGAGACCATTCATACACACATTAGTAAAAAGCAGGAAAGGAAAAGCAGAGTCCAAACCCAACGTCAAAGCAAGGTCTCACCCATGGCTTAATTTCACCACCTTACGCGCACGCACACGCGCACGCACACGCGCACACGCGCACACGCACACGCACACAGACACACACACACGCACACACACACGCACACGCGGTCATCTGAGTCAGCTGTATTGTCAGCGTGTTGAGGTGAACGACCACCTCGGTTTTATGAATCACTGATTGTGAAACGAGAAGCTGAACCCTTTCCTGTACTAGAATATCATAACATACCTTTAAATACATACCTTAATTTATACATACCTTAGCTTTACATACCCTTAAATACATACCTTAATTTATACATACCTTAGCTTTACATACCCTTAAATACATACATTACTAAATACATACCTTAATTTATACATACCTTATCTTTACATACCCTTAAATACATACCTTAATTTATACATACCTTATCTTTATGTGGCAGGATGGGCGTGATTTACAAGCTCTCAAGCTCTCTTGAGAGCTTGTAGATCTGGGGCGCAACCCACACACTCTTTAGCTAGTGGAGATGCAGGTGTAACGACATGGATTTTTAAACAAATTAGTTCAACGCAAAATACTGTGTTGAAGTTCAGGAGACTTCCGAAAAAAAAGCAATTCTCCTGAACGCTGCCTTCCGGTACAATTTACAATTTACAATTTAGGCATTTAGCAGACGCTCTTAATCCAGAGCGACTTACATTAAGCAATAACAAAACAAATAACAAAAGCATGGCGATTGTGGCAGGATGGGCGTGAGCGTTCCCACGCTGTCACGGCCCGTCCTCCGCCCACTGCTAATGGATTGATTTGTGGCATTTATAAGACGGCACGTCTTCCGAGTGCATTAGCTGTCTGTCTCTCCTCCGCTCTGTTTGGAACGCTCTCTACGATCGGGAGACATTCCTCTTCAGTTGAGGCGGTCATTCTGAAGCGGCTGTTCTGTCGGGGAACAGGGAGACATTCCTCTTCAGTGGAGGCGGTCATTCTGAAGCGGCTGTTCTGTCGGGGAACAGGGAGACATTCCTCTTCAGTGGAGGCGGTCATTCTGAAGCGGCTGTTCTGTCGGGGAACAGGGAGACATTCCTCTTCAGTGGAGGCGGTCATTCTGTCGGAACAGCGCGCTTAGTTGACACATCTGTGAAGCCTCGGGGCTACACTGAACATCTCCTTCTGGAGTTCTGTGTGGTGAACTGGCACAACGCCACCCCGTTCCTCTTTATCTACCTGGCTACCGCTGCGGTGAAGCACAACGGCAGTACGCCTTGGCCTCATTACAGCTGGGCCAGCACCACACCTGCTGCTTTGCTGATATTACCATTCCGCCCATTCTCATGAGCCACCGAGTCTGAGAACAATCACACAGCCACGAATGGTCCCAGTGTTTGGATTGCTGCTCGCCTGAGTCTGGGCCTGGTTCATTGTAACCCTTCTCGTTTAATTCTATTCCTCTATTATATTGTATTCATGCAGTGTCTGGGCGTATATAGGTCTATATAAGTATATTGTGTATTATATCATATGTATATATATGCACTTATATTTATATCTTATACTATATATACACCATTGTGATTTAGATACGACCGGCTGAAGAGATACTGTGAAGTGCTGATATATATATTTATCCTCTTTATAGGTCCGGTGCTGGGGATAAGCTACGCTGGAGCAGCTGACGGCCGTCCAGTGGTGGTGGTAATGCCCCTTTTCCCTTAGTTTACTTTTCCTTTGTGGTTTATTTTGAGTTGCTGTGTTGTGTTTTGTTTGTGTATTGCCACCACCATGGACCGGTGAGCCTGCCCAGCTCCCCTCCTCCCCCCAGTACTGGCTTGTAGTGGTATGATATCCCTAGCTCTAGGCACTTTATAGTCACTTGCACTTTAACCCTGTTGTTGGATATTGCTATATTTGCACCGTCTTATTGATAAATGAAATGTCTTCTTGCTATGTCATGTTTTAATTAATTATATATATTGCCAACCAATTATTTAATAAAGTGTTTTGTATATTGGTTACACACGTTTCTGCCTTGCCTTTATTGTTACTGAATCTGTGTTGGGGAGTCATTACGTGCTCCGGGTGTTCAGTATTAGTATAATATTCCTGGGGTGCAATTCCCCGTAGTTGGCTACCTTAATCAATACCACCCCGCCACATTTACATACCCTTAAATACATACCTTAATTTATACATACCTTACTAAATACATACCTTACTAAATACATACCTTACTTAATACATACTTTACTAAATACATACCTTACTAAATACATACCTTATGCTTCTGCTACTACTACTACTACTACTACTACTAGCTACTACTACCTTAAAGAATAATGGATAGGGTACTGCACTGACTCCTGCTCTAAATGCTACTATACATTCTACTGTTAGACAGATGTTAGGTTCTTATGATCCTAGATGACTATCTCTATGTATAAATGGTAAATAAATGGTAAATGGTGCATTTATATAGCGCCTTTATCCAAGGCGCTTTATATAGATTGTGCATTACATTCACCCATTCACACACACATTCATACATCGATTGCGGCGGAAGCCATGCAAGGCACCAACCAGCACATCGGGAGCAATTTGGGGTTCAGTGTCTTGCCCAAGGACACTTCAACATGTAGACAGGAGGAGCCGGGATTCGAACCGCCGACCCATGGATCATTGGACGACCTGCTCTACCTCTTGAGCCACAGTCGCCCCTGATGTATCACCATGTGTTGTTCTATCTCTATGTATGTGATGTATCACCATGTGTTGTTCTATTTCTATGTATGTGATGTATCACCATGTGTTGTTCTATCTCTATGTATGTGATGTATCACCATGTGTTGTTCTATTTCTATGTATGTGATGTATCACCATGTGTTGTTCTATCTCTATGTATGTGATGTATCACCATGTGTTGTTCTATCTCTATGTGTGTGATGTATCACCATGTGTTGTTCTATGTATGTGATGTATCACCATGTGTTGTTCTATCTCTATGTGTGTGATGTATCACCATGTGTTGTTCTATGTATGTGATGTATCACCATGTGTTGTTCTATCTCTATGTGTGTGATGTATCACCATGTGTTGTTCTATCTCTATGTATGTGATGTATCACCATGTGTTGTTCTATCTCTATGTATGTGATGTATCACCATGTGTTGTTCTATCTCTATGTATGTGATGTATCACCATGTGTTGTTCTGTCTCTATGTATGTGATGTATCACCATGTGTTGTTCTATCTCTATGTATGTGATGTATCACCATGTGTTGTTCTATCTCTATGTATGTGATGTATCACCATGTGTTGTTCTATCTCTATGTATGTGATGTATCACCATGTGTTGTTCTATCTCTATGTATGTGATGTATCACCATGTGTTGTTCTATCTCTATGTATGTGATGTATCACCATGTGTTGTTCTATCTCTATGTATGTGATGTATCACCATGTGTTGTTCTATCTCTATGTATGTGATGTATCACCATGTGTTGTTCTATCTCTATGTATGTGATGTATCACCATGTGTTGTTCTATCTCTATGTATGTGATGTATCACCATGTGTTGTTCTATCTCTATGTATGTGATGTATCACCATGTGTTGTTCTATCTCTATGTATGTGATGTATCACCATGTGTTGTTCTATCTATGTATGTGATGTATCACCATGTGTTGTTCTATCTCTATGTATGTGATGTATCACCATGTGTTGTTCTGCTTACTGTAAGTCTCTCTGGATCAAGAGCGTCTGATAATTGACTACATTATAAATTGTGCTACGCTTAAAAGAAGCAGTGATTGTGAAACGAGAGGCGAAACCATTTCCTCTGCTAGACTGTTATCATAACATACCATAAGCTTCCTATTGGCTCTCCCTAACATAACATACCATAAGCTTCCTATTGGCTCTCCCTAACATAACATACCATAAGCTTCCTATTGGCTCTCCCTAACATAACATACCATAAGCTTCCTATTGGCTCTCCCTAACATAACATACCTTAATTTATACATACCATCATTTCTCTTCAGACTATAGAACACACTAAGCACAACCTTCGTCTGCTACTGAAAGGCAAAGTGCAGCCCGTGCACACATAGACATCAAAGAGGGCTTCAGCCCCTGCCCTTTTACCCGTCTGTAAAACAACTGCCATTTTACCCGTCTGTAAAACAACTGCCCTTTTACCCGTCTCACCGTCTGTAAAACAACTGCCCTTTTACCCGTCTGTAAAACAACTGCCCTTTTACCCATCTGTAAAACAACTGCCCTTTTACCCGTATGTAAAACAACTGCCCTTTTACCCGTCTGTAAAACAACTGCCCTTTTACCAGTCTGTAAAACAACTGCCCTTTTACCCGTCTGTAAAACAACTGCCCTTTTACCCGTCTGTAAAACAACTGCCCTTTTACCCGTCTGTAAAACAACTGCCCTTTTACCCGTCTGTAAAACAACTGCCCTTTTACCCGTCTGTAAAACAACTGCCCTTTTACCAGTCTGTAAAACAACTGCCCTTTTACCCGTCTGTAAAACAACTGCCCTTTTACCCGTCTGTAAAACAACTGCCCTTTTACCCGTCTGTAAAACAACTGCCCTTTTACCCGTCTGTAAAACAACTGCCCTTTTACCCGTCTGTAAAACAACTGCCCTTTTACCCGTCTGTAAAACAACTGCCCTTTTACCCGTCTGTAAAACAACTGCCCTTTTACCCGTATGTAAAACAACTGCCCTCTCCAGACTATGAATGCATAATTTACTACGTGGTGAAAGAAATGCAAATGTCACTCCTTTCCTTTGCATGCCATGCCGTACCGTACTGAAAACCCACCTCTTCAGACTCCACCATGGCCCGTAGCACTTGCCCTAGCCTAGCCCCCTTGCCCTAGCCTAGCCCCTACTTTTTATATATGTATAACGTAATGTGGAACGGCCTGGACAGTGCACTAAAAAAGTGCAGTTCAATCTATACATTTAAAAGAATGTATAAATCAAAAATAATAGATAAGTATAAAACTTTAACAATATAGTTTTCCATCTTTATATCATAACTTATTTAGTATATACTCATGATATAGTAATGCTAAAACTTTAGAATAACCTTTATTTACATTGTGAATTCTGAGTGATCAAATTTGTGTTCTCTTCTATTTCTTCTTTCTTTCTTTTTTTTCCTGTATTTTGTTTGTTTGTATTTTGTTCGTATTTTCTTTTGTCCTCTGTTTGTTTTCCCCTGTTTGTTTTCTGCCCCCCCCCCCCCCCCCCTTGTGTGTTAGATGTATTGTATATATTATTATTTCTGTTGGTGTAAATAGGATAGGCAAAATAAGCCACTGGCTTCAGCCTATACCTTTTTGGTCTAAATACTAATTTATAATGAAATGTAATCAATGTATTCAATGTTCAATTCTTTGACCAAAATAAACTAAACTGAACTGAACTGAACTGAACTGATGTATGTGTGGCGGGGTGGTATTGATTAAGGTAGCCAACTACGCCACCTGGGGAATTGCACCCCAGGAATATTATACTAATACTGAACACCCGGCGCACGTAATGACTCCCCAACACAGATTCAGTAACAATAAAGGCAAGGCAGAAACGTGTGTAACCAATATACAAAACACTTTATTAAATAATTGGTTAGCAATATATATAATTAATTAAAACATGGCTTAGCAAGAAGACATTTCATTTATCAATAAGACGGTGCAAATATAGCAATATCCAACAACAGGGTTAAAGTGCAAGTGACTATAAAGTGCCTAGAGCTAGGGATATCACACCACTACAAGCCAGTACTGGGGGGAGGAGGGGAGCTGGGCAGGCTCACCGGTCCAGGGTGGTGGCAATACACAAACAAAACACAACACAGCAAGTCAAAATAAACCACAAAGGAAAAGTAAACTAAGGGAAAAGGGGCATTACCACCACCACTGGACGGCCGTCAGCTGCTCCAGCGTAGCTTATCCCCAGCACCGGACCTATAAAGAGGATAAATATATATATCAGCACTTCACAGTGGGAGGTATTCTACAATGACAGTATTCTCTTCAGCCGGTCGTATCTAAATCACAATGGTATATAAATATAAGTGCATATATATATATATATATATATATATGATATAATACACAATATACTTATATATACCTATATATACACCCAGACACTGCATGAATACAATATAATAGAGGAATAGAATTAAACGAGAAGGGTTACAAGGAACCAGGCCCAGACTCAGGCGAGCAGCAATCCAAACACTGGAACCATTCGTGGCTTGTGTGATTGTTCTCAGACTCGGTGGCTCATGAGAATGGGTGGAATGGTAATATCCGCAAAGCAGCAGGTGTGGTGCTGGCCCTGAAACGCAAACGGCCGTATTAAGATACTACTTAACTACTATAGTTCGCTGAGGCAAGAACAGAGAGGCGCACAATGGGACTCACCAGGTGTAATGAGGCCAAGGCGTACTGCCGTTGTGCTTCACCGCAGCGGTAGCCAGGTAGATAAAGAGGAACTGTAAACAACAAAAGCCTGTTTATATTCCTCTGGCATCAACGACACCAAATGAATATATATAGAGAAGGAGAACCACCAATAACGTACCGGGGTGGCGTTGTGCCAGTTCACCACACAGAACTCCAGAAGGAGATGTTCACTGTGTAGCCCCGAGGCTAGAAACAAAACAAGCGGTCACAGTCACGTTCAACTTCTAAGGCAGGCGCTAGAATACACAGCAATGTGGAGAAACGTACCTTCACAGATGTGTCAACTAAGCGCGCTGTTCCCCGACAGAACAGCCGCTTCAGAATGACCGCCTCCACTGAAGAGGAATGTCTCCCTGTTCCCCGACAGAACAGCCGCTTCAGAATGACCGCCTCAACTGAAGAGGAATGTCTCCCGATCGTAGAGAGCGTTCCAAACAGAGCGGAGGAGAGACAGACAGCTAATGCACTCGGAAGACGTGCCGTCTTATAAATGCCACAAATCAATCCATTAAGCAGTGGGCGGAGGACGGGCCGTGACAGCGTGGGAACGCTCACGCCCATCCTGCCACAATAGGCCTATCTCACAGCCCGTTTTTCACGCCCACTTCCGGTAAATAGTGGTGACTTTAACATGGGCATTTACACGTTTTTTTCTCTGGAGAATCTAAGTACATTTTCTAATGTAAAAATGTGACAGACCAATATTATTATGAAGCAAACAAGATGGTAAATCAGGTCGAGCAGATAGAACAAACCTTACCTTGAGAAAACAAAAGTTGTAGACTTCTTAAATAACCTCTTTTAACATGTAGCGTCTATGGAGTGACGTCACGCTATCACCACTAACCCCGAAAGGGGGCGTATTTAGGGGGGCGGGGAAATTCTGTGAGATAGGCTTATCGCCATGCTTTTGTTATTTGTTTTGTTATTGCTTAATGTAAGTCGCTCTGGATTAAGAGCGTCTGCTAAATGCCTAAATTGTAAATTGTAAATTGTACCGGAAGGCAGCGTTCAGGAGAATTGCTTTTTTTTCGGAAGTCTCCTGAACTTCAACACAGTATTTTGCGTTGAACTAATTTGTTTAAAAATCCATGTCGTTACACCTGCATCTCCACTAGCTAAAGAGTGTGTGGGTTGCGCCCCAGATCTACAAGCTCTCAAGAGAGCTTGAGAGTTTGTAGATCTGCTATTTTCACTATTGTTGTCCAAAAGTGCCCTCTTGCGGGATTTCAGCCCCTGCCTGACATAGAGACTTATTTGTGAATAAGTCGGTCAAATTATCCTTAGAACAGTTTCCTCAACAACAGATTAGTGTAAATAATAATTATCCTTTGGGATGAACAGTTTCCTCAACAACAGATTAGTGTAAATAATAATTATCCTTTGGGATGAACAGTTTCCTCAACAACAGATTAGTGTAAATAATAATTATCCTTTGGGATGAACAGTTTCCTCAACAACAGATTAGTGTAAATAATAATTATCCTTTGGGATGAACAGTTTCCTCAACAACAGATTAGTGTAAATAATAATTATCCTTTGGGATGAACAGTTTCCTCAACAACAGATTAGTGTAAATAATAATTATCCTTTGGGATGAACAGTTTCCTCAACAACAGATTAGTGTAAATAATAATTATCCTTTGGGATGAACAGTTTCCTCAACAACAGATTAGTGTAAATAATAATTATCCTTTGGGATGAACAGTTTCCTCAACAACAGATTAGTGTAAATAATAATTATCCTTTGGGATGAACAGTTTCCTCAACAACAGATTAGTGTAAATAATAATTATCCTTTGGGATGAACAGTTTCCTCAACAACAGATTAGTGTAAATAATAATTATCCTTTGGGATGAACAGTTTCCTCAACAACAGATTAGTGTAAATAATAATCACATATTTGCAGCATCTCATTTGGTTGACACCCTTAAACCCGAATCCCAATATAATTTATTGTTACAAAATTACTTTATTGATTTACAATAGTGGTGCAGACTTGGTTAATTAATAATTAATGTTTGTCAACTTGGTGTCTATGTATCTATTTATAAATTATAAAGTAGTGAACTTTATGTTATAAACTAAAGTGCATCGTTCTATTTAGATTATATTATATTTAGTGGAATTTAAAGTCATATTTCCAGATGCTGACATGAGTTCCAGGACACACTATCAAAACAAACAGATGTTAGTAAAAAAACCTTTTAGAAAAACAAACATAATATTTATTCACCTTTTTAAGGTCACACAGTTTGGTGTATTGTTGGTGACGGTCGAGTCTAAAATACTCCTTCAAATGAAATGTAATGTTTGTTTTATGGTTGAATTATTTGTGGCATTAATATATTATACAATTTAGGCATTTATCAGACGCTCTTAATCCAGAGCGACTTACATTAAGCAAGAACAGAAAGCATGGCAATACATCACATATATAAAAAGTAGTTATCATGAATCATACGTAAGCTAAGAACCTAACAGTGGAATATCTATATAATGAAACTATGCATATATATGATATTTATTCACCTGTTTATCACACACACACACACACACACACACACACACACACACACACACACACACACACACACACACACACACACACACACACACACACACACACACACACACACAATCAATCATAAATCAATCATGTTCCAGCAGTGGGGTTACGTAACAACCCTGTGACCTCTGCCGTGACCTCTGTCGTGACCTCTGACCTCAGCCAACCAGGCGACTCCTTCTAGGAACACTGGGTTAACACACACTACCTCAGATGCTCTCTCTCTCTGTCTATGTCTCTCTCTCTCTCTCTCTCTCTCTCTCTCTGTGTGTTAAACTTGTTCACTCCGGTCCTGCCCTGCGGAAACATGCTGTGTGTGTGTGTGTGTGTGTGTGTGTGTGTGTGTGTGTGTGTGTGTGTGTGTGTGTGTGTGTGTGTGTGTGTGTGTGTGTGTGTGTGTGTGTGTGTGTGTGTGTGTGTGTGTGTGTGTGTGTGTGTAAATAACTCCAGGGTGTTATGCTTCCTTGGGTCTCTCCGCAGTCCTCCATACCGACACACTTCCATCTGACCATCTGTAAACATCTGTACACATCTGTACACATCTGTACACTGACATGTTTTAGGCCGTGTATTAAGGTCATGATTTAAGGTCGTGTTTTTCCCAATCGCGTTTTTTTTGCTCCCAATCCGATTCCAATCATTTGAAAATGACATGATCAGCTCCGATTTCTGATCACCCGATCCGATAGCGACATCCCTAGTTTTAAGGTCATGATTGAAGGTCATTATAAAATACTAAGGCGCTGATAATATCTGGGTTGTAATTTACAATTTACACTTTAGGCATTTATCAGACGCTCTTAATCCAGAGCGATTTACATTAAGC